>NC_047072.1:10719065-11017099 GCF_902459465.1 Asterias rubens | reverse complement strand
TTTTGTTCATGAACGTTTTTTGTTGTTGGAACCATGGAGGAAGAGATAGATACAAATGGGGTTCGTAAAATGGTTATAATTGCTTCGTCTATAGTTCAAAGGCTGCGACTGGAAATAAGACCTAGTGAATTTGGCGGCCATTTATGGGAGTCAAATCTTGACCCCCATAAATGGCGGAGCGTTTTGTTTCGAGAAAGTTAGCAAAAGCGAAGCATTTCTAAGGCATGTTTGTGTAGATCATTATATTCTACTTTTTTAACATCTTTCCAACCGTAATCATTTTACATCAAACGCTTGTCATAGCCCAAAAACGCCCAATAAAGCGCAACCCGAAGCCAACGTGTCCCTTTAAGTAGGTGAAAATGTCAGGGGATTGAACGTCTGGAATTTCTTTAGCACTGACTAACGATGTCATACGGTCTAGCGGAATGATGTACGGGTCACAGAAGCCACCTACCAATTCAATTTTTCCCACATACCTGGCCCGACTCACGAAATCCAAGTTTTCGGCGTATGCCGACAAGTATGGGGCAAAAGTTGCCATATTTCTGTTTAAGTTGAACGTAAATAAGTACGGACAAGGCGTATTTGACCTCAAAAAGTTGCGTAGATGTCATAGGCAAACATGCAAATTTCTTGCGCGGTTGCCTACCAAAGATGGCGGATCAAGCTCCGCCTACGGCTGGTGACGTCACGTGCAAAACCTGAATAGGTTTTCGTGTAAGTGCCGCGTCGCCTAAAATGCGCACTTCACTGAATAACACACGTTTACATTGACCACGAAAATGGTGCATCCAAGATTATTCTGATGATGACGTTAGGTGAATTGGGTTAAAACTCATGTACACTACATAACAAGAGTGGACCTGATAACAAAAGTCCACATAATGTAGGGGATTGAAACACTGTGTGAACTTGCACACATTCACACAGTGTTATTTGAAAGTGTTGAAGAATATGATGCCACAACCCACCCACCCCAGTTTGCCAGTGTTTACGCGACATCTTCTCTGACAAGTCTCAATCGTGAGGGGCCCAAAATGTCTTACCAGTAGAGACTTGATTTCTGCATGAGTGGAATGATGTCTTGATTCTGCATGTCTGCAGTGAAGCATTCCAGACAGAATAGCGACTGGAGAATGGCGTTCATGTAACACGTATTACCAAGATTTGAGAATCTGGCGGAAAAAGTGCACAAATCAGACAAATCGTCACCAACATTACAAACGGACACACAAATACAAGTAAAAAGTAGCAATCCGGGAAAACAGCAATGAACATTTTTAAAATCAAGCTCTGTAAAAAAGTTATGGGTATTTTCAACTAGCTTTCTAACAATGGTTTCTTGATGCTTTGAACTTTATACATGCGTCGAAGATTGCAAAAAGGCATTTTCCGTTTTCACAAACTGACACCAGATAATACAACAAATAAGCAAAAAATAAAAAGCACATTGCACATTGAGACATTTGAGATAAAAACTAATTAATGTTATTATTGTTATAGATGGTATTATGTTACATTGGTGCTAAAGAATATTAATGCAGTACCCGTTGGCAGTTCGAATCCTATGTTAACATCTATTATATCGTTGTGGTACCCGCTGCCAATAGGATTCAAACTGCCTCTAGCTACTGGCAGTCACGGTAGTCTTATTGGTAAGACACTGCTCTAGAATTGCAAGGGTTGTGGGTTCGAATCCCACCCGAGTAACATGCTGGTGATATTTTTCCACAGCAATCGGGAAAGTACTGAGTATACAGTGCTAACACACATCGGTGAAAGGGTAAAAAAGTAATAATAATATTTTTTTTTTTAGTGTGTGAATGACCTACCCTTGTAGACTGATCTGAGACGTCTTGACTGCTGTGGGGATGCTCTTCTGCCTCCAGCCGGGTAGCTTGTGATCGGGTACAACCTCTTTGAGTTAGAGACGCTCAGGAATCCAGGGGTACGCTTTACCGTGACGTTAGAGTTTGTTTGCCTGAGGGGACAAACAACATTAAGAATATGGGACTTGAGGCATTGCACGGTGGGGTATCAATAACCATAGGTATCAATGTTAGCGATAACAACATGCGTATCTACTTGCTAGGTAGATTTCCTAGATTTCCTACCTTCTGCCTAGGTAGTATTTAAGAAGCAGGACAGTTCTTTTCAGAACTGAGAAGTCTCCCCAATAGACCCTTTCCATGAAATATGTAAATTGCACATAGCGCGTGCGCACTAACGTTTTGGTTGGCAAAATGAGGGAGCATCGCGCTGTTTTTTTAAACGGCTAATGGGTGCGTGACGCAGACGCGATTGCGCGTCTGCAACCAACAGGGTCTGTACGCATGCATGAATGTAATTAGCATAAATTATTTCATGGGTAGGGTCCATTCAGAGAATCTAATCTGAGGTAGTAGAGAAGTCTCCCGAATTAAAAAAAAGTTGTTGTGCTCAAATCAACATCAGGTTGTGAGGACAAATAGAACTAATGCCATGTAAAAAATAACATGTTTTTTAAGGCCCCACTTTAAAAAAACCCAATAAACTCATCTTGATTGTAGCAATGCATCCGTGGCAGAGTAACCAGCAATCTGGCGCCCTCTACTGTAGAAAGCTGATGCATTGGAAACCGGCTTGGGGGCAGCTGCAAGTCAGGGTTTAAAAAAAGAATTCACTAGTATTCTCATACTTTGTATTGTTACAAAAATGACACTTCATCTAAGCCCTAAGCGGATATAGGCACGGGAAAATTCTGCATTTTAGATGCTCTGTGGTGCAATCTTTGGTAAATTTTGAGGGGGGACATTTGATATAGTGTCCCCCACCCTTCTAAAAAGTTGTGTCATCCTTAGCCCCCAGGATTAATGCCCATGGCGAGACACAGGGTTGGTCTTACACAGTGCAATACTTGGGCTTCATGATTAAGGTGGTCAAAAAGATGGGGGGACATTTGATATTGTGCCCCCCCCCCTCCCTTGTCACCCCCCACCCCCACCTATTTGATGCCCACCACCATTAGTAGGATTTGAAATTTGTATGGTGGAATTATAACTATAAGAACATTTTGCGATAACACTATGTGAATCTCTTTATGAGTAGTGTTGGTTCGGAAAAGAACTATTGGTTAAAGACTTATGTTTCTATTAATATACGCTGATCATCTACAGGAGAAAAATCATAAGAAAGACTGTATATACTTACTGTTTGTCTAGACGCTACTGCTCGTCGAAAGTATTCAGTAGGGTTCTCTACGCAACCTAAAATAAACGACAAATATCGGACAAATTTACATCAGCTGTGTAGTTGCACGTTTTGTGTGCATTTGATCACTAGGCATAGTTATTTTTTACAGTATTACATTTGAGAACCACCAGTTCCTTAAAAGCTCAGATATGCCTAGTTCATTTTGATGGGTCATAATAAATAATTTGCAGAAAATAATTAACTACTATTTGTCTTTTTAACGACAAATAAAGCATCAAAGTCTTTTGGGAAAAAAATTACACACAAATTTCACAAGTACCTACATGTGAGGTGAAACTAAACATGGATTGGAAATCACTAACAAGGCAATTATTTTTTCAGAAACCTCTTTCATCAGTGAAAAGGGTACAAAAGAATTTAGGCATTGCATGGTGAGGTATCAATATATATTTGGTTTGCGGTAACACCATGTGTCTTTCTACTTGCCAGGTAGAGTTTGTTCTTAGAGAACCGTCTTTCTTTATTCTACTACCACAAAGAGTATAGATTATCAGATTTTTGAGAGACTTGTTCTGAAAAGAACTGTCCTGCTTTGTAACTATACCCGGGCGGAAGGTATAGAAAATTGGCTGGGACAACTACTTTAGCTTTATAGGATCATAATTAACTGCACTACCGCGGAGTCAATCTCTTGACGATGACTAGAGCAAGCTAGTCAAAACGTTGAGACCAATTCAAGAACTGGATAGTGATTTGGTTCCCTATTGGGCAATCCTTATAGGCTTCTGCTTGCTTTTTGTTGATATGTCTCTAATTATTTTACTAATAATGTAAAAATTACACATTTCTACTTATTGTTGCTGTGTGTTTTGAAGTTTTTAAAGCCTAAGTGAATAAATAAATAAACAAATAAATAAATTACTTGATGGATTGGAATTGGACCAAAATTAAGTACAGTTTCAAGAAAAAGGACAAATCTTTATGGAAAGATTTCTCCAAACTGTAATAACCTGGTTGTCTCTTCGTCTTTTATCCATATGCTTCAAGTCCTCTGCATTCTTCTCACTCAGCCTCTTCCTTGATTCAACCTCTTCCCTGCAAACAGTCAATCAAAACAAACAAAGCTCGGTAAATAACACCAAACTCACAAATCTCAACTCATGTTAATCCGGCATGGGTAGGCCTATCGTCTTCGTGATACTCCAAGAGTTTATGAAGACGCACCAAAAATTCAATCCATACTCAGTGATACCGCCTCTTGAAATACATAATTCTAAAAACTCCCCCTTTCTGGAGCTCCAGCCCTGGCCCCACGCGTCGACCTGGTATTCTTTTAAAACGTAAGAGCCCATAATTTAATAACAACAAGTATGCTAGTAGTAGTACAATAATTTCGCTGCATTGGCCTGCAACCCCCCCCCCCTCCCCCTGGGTTAAACAACAGAGGAACTGCAGTTGAAATGACCAGATAGAGAAAGGACCAATAATACTATAATTGCAGTATCAGCCGCCAGACTTGAAATTTGCTGAATTGGGCCCGCCAGACACCCCCCCCGGGTTAAACATCTGAGGAACCACCTAAAACCAAGTTGAAATGACCACTGATGACACTATTCCCAATACGCTTGCCCTATACACAGAATTCACTGCTTCCGCAAGCGCTGATTCTTTGCTCACGGTAAGCAGTGCCATGAAATTGGGCCCTGCTGGAGCTGTTTATAACCGGCTTTCTGAGCTAGCCTTTAAGCGTAGAATGCCTAGAAACGTGGAGATAGGCACGCGCAAAAGCCAAAATTCGCCGCTAACCCATGAAATACGCTTGCCGTATACACAGAATTCCCTGCTTCCGTAAGCGCTGATTTTTTGCTTACGGTAAGCAGAGCCATGAAATTGGGCCCAGCTGGAGCTGTTTATAACCGGCCGGCTTCCGCGTGTCAGGCCTACGTACGCCAATATACTCATGCCGAACGCGCAATTCATAGCTTTTAGTAACAGGGCGTAATCTATTTCTAAGCGCGCGCGAATATCTATTTCTAAGCGCGCTTTTTAACAAAAGGGCATTTATGAATGGGAATAAAAGAGTAGTGACTTGTTCTTAAACGTATGTTGCCGTGCGATATAGGCCCTCGCCTTCTGCTTGGGCCTTTATCACCTGGCAACGACCCTGCTGGTTTTAACAGCCAATAAAGAACTCGTCGCTTCCCTTTTGTTCCCCTATCAAATGTCCATCAATTGAACAGATAAACAGTTCTTGAACTTGGTTCATGAACTGCTCTAATGAATGTTGTGAACTGTTTAAGGCATGTTCATGGACTGATCATGAACATTCTTGAAAGTTCATCGAGTCAAATTCCATCTTACCTGATGGGGTAGATTGGTTAGATGCATAGAGCTATATATACATACGTATATACAGCTGATGACAATTAGTTAACAACAGGGTGGACCACGTGAAGGTTGTCATCTCCCACCCCACAAAAGGGATCGTAATACATCTGAGTGTGTAACCATTACAACAATTGCTTCTTTGTAATGTTACCCCCTCTTATTATTATTATTATTATTATTTATGTTATTATTATATTATAAAACCTTGTTCATGAGTACTCTATACAGCTAAGACAATGGCATGACCTTTGTATACATACAACCTTGTTAATGAGTACTCTATACAGCTAAGACAATGTCATGACCTTTGTAATTATAAACCTTGTTAATGAGTACTCTATACAGATAAGATAATGTCATGACCTTTGTAATTATAAAACCTTGTTAATGAGTACTCTTTACAGCTAAGACAATGTCATGACCTTTGTAATGATAAAACCTTGTTAATGAGTACTCTTTACAGCTAAGACAATATCATGGCCTTGTATTTATAAAACCTTGTTAATGAGTACTCTTTACAGCTAAGACAATGTCATGACCTTTGTAATTATAAAACCTTGTTAATGAGTATTCTATACAGCTAAGACAATGTCATGACCTTTGTAATTATAAAACCTTTTAATGAGTACTCTATACAGCTAAGACAATGGCATGACCTTTGTATACATAAACCTTGTTAATGAGTACTCTATACAGCTAAGACAATGTCATGACCTTTGTAATTATAAACCTTGTTAATGAGTACTCTTTACAGATAAGATAATGTCATGACCTTTGTAATGATAAAACCTTGTTAATGAGTACTCTTTACAGCTAAGACAATGTCATGGCCTTGTATTTATAAAACCTTGTTAATGAGTACTCTATACAGCTAAGACAATGTCATGACCTTTGTAATTATAAAACCTTGTTAATGAGTACTCTATACAGCTAAGACAATGTCATGACCTTTGTAATTATAAAACCTTTTAATGAGTACTCTATACAGCTAAGACAATGTCATGACCTTTGTAATTATAAAACCTTGTTAATGAGTACTCTATACAGCTAAGACAATGTCATGACCTTTGTAATTATAAAACCTTATTAATGAGTACTCTATACAGCTAAGACAATGTCATGACCTTTGTACATATAAAACCTGGTTAATGAGTACTCTATACAGCTAAGACAATGTCATGACCTTTGTAATTATAAAACCTTGTTATTAGAGCTAAGACAATGTCATGACCTTTGTAATGATAAAACCTTGTTAATGAGTACTCTATACAGCTAAGACAATGTCATGACCTTTGTAATAATAAAACTTGTTAATGAGTACTCTATACAGCTAAGACAATGTCATGACCTTGTTATTATAAAACCTTGTTAATGAGTACTCTATACAGCTAAGACAATGTCATGACCTTTGTACATATAAAACCTGGTTAATGAGTACTCTATACAGATAAGATAATGTCATGACCTTTGTAATATAAAACCTTGTTAATGAGTACTCTATACAGCCAAGACAATGTCATGACCTTTGTAATTATAAAACCTTGTTAATGAGTACTCTTTACAGCTAAGACAATGTCATGACCTTTGTAATGATAAAACCTTGTTAGCGAGTACTCTTTACAGCTAAGACAATGTCAGGCCTTGTATTATAAAACCTTGTTAATGAGTACTCTATACAGCTAAGACAATGTCATGACCTTTGTATTATAAAACCTTGTTAATGAGTACTCTATACAGCTAAGACAATGTCATGACCTTTGTAATTATAAAACCTTGTTAATGAGTACTCTATACAGCAAAGACAATTCATGACCTTTGTTATTATAAAACCTTGTTAATGAGTACTCTATACAGCTAAGACAATGTCATACCTTTGTAATGATAAAACCTTGTTAATGAGTACTCTATACAGCTAAAACAATGTCATGACCTTTGTAATTATAAAACCTTGTTAATGAGTACTCTATACAGCTAAGACAATGTCATGACCTTTATAATTTAATTATAAACCTTTAATGAGTACTCTATACAGCTAAGACAATGTCAGACCTTTGTAATTAAATCACCTCGTTAATGAGTACTCTATGACATGTCATGACCTTTATAATTGAAATAACCTCGTTAATGAGTACTCTATGACATTGTCATGACCTTTGTAATTACATCACCTCGTTAATGAGTACTCTATGACATGTCACGACCTTTGTAATTAATCATCGTTAATGAGTACTCTATACAGCTAAGACAATGTCATGACCTTTGTAATTATAAAACCTTGTTAATGAGTACTCTTTACAGCTAAGACAATGTCATGACCTTTGTAATGATAAAACCTTGTTAGCGAGTACTCTTTACAGCTAAGACAATGTCATGGCCTTGTATTTATAAAACCTTGTTAATGAGTATCTATACAGCTAAGACAATGTCATGACCTTTGTTATTATAAAACCTTGTTAATGAGTACTCTATACAGCTAGACAATGTCATGACCTTTGTAATTATAAAACCTTGTTAATGAGCACTCTATACAGCAAAGAACAATATCATGACCTTTGTTATTATAAAACCTGTTAATGAGTACTCTATACAGCTAAGACAATGTCATTACCTTGTAATGGATAAAACCTTGTTAATGAGTACTCTTTACAGCTAAGACAATGTCTGACCTTTGTAATAATAAAACCTTGTTAATGAGTACTCTATACAGCTAAAACAATGTCATGACCTTTGTAATTATAAAACCTTGTTAATGAGTACTCTATACAGCTAAGACAATGTCATGACCTTTATAATTATAATTATATTAACCTATTAATGAGTACTCTATACAGCTAAGACAATGTCAAGACCTTTGTAATTAAATCACCTCGTTAATGAGTACTCTATGACATTGTCATGACCTTTATAATTGAAATAACCTCGTTAATGAGTACTCTATGACATTGTCATGACCTTTGTAATTACATCACCTCATTAATGAGTACTCTATGACATTGTCATGACCTTTGTAATTAAATCACCTCGTTAATGAGGACTCTATGACATTGTCATGACCTTTGTAATTAAATAACCTCGGTAATGAGTACTCTTAAAACAACCTCCATATTCACACAACACAATGTCATGACCTTTCACATTAAAAGCTTTAAGAGTTACCAACAAAACAACATGGTGGCCACCATGTAAGCTACCCCAGAACAAATACCATGTAAACAATTAGACTAATAATAAGTGAAAGGACAAATTAAGTAGTAACAATACAAAACTTAATGTCTAAAAAACACTTAAACACACTCCTTAAACATATTGTTCTCTTTTTATTTGTTATGAATTTACTACAAATAAACGTATGTTGTTTCGTATTGGGATGTGGATTGTATTCAGGCACCCTCTGGGATTTGGCTTGTAGTCAGGCACCCTCTGGGATGTGGCTTGTAGTCAGGCACCCTCTGGGATGTGGCTTGTAGTCAGGCACCCTCTGGATGTGGCTTGTAGTCAGGCAACCCTCTGGGATGTGGCTTGTAGTCAGGCACCCTCTGGGATGTGGCTCGTAGGCAGGCACCCTCTGGTATGTAGCTCGTAGCCAGGCACCTCTAGGATGTGTCAGCAGCAGGTAGCACCAAATCCCCAGCAGAACTGCAGACTACCTGAAATATATACCAATCGAGTCAAATCAACAAGTGTAACACTGCATGTCTCTATGTGGGTCTGTACATGAGCCCTTTTGATTAATTATGATCAGAATTTGGAAATTTACCCATGTTTGGTGCGCTTCAATCACATGGGATGATGTCCTCTAGGCAGGCACCCTCTGGGATGTGGCTTGTAGTCAGGCACCCTATGGGATGTGGCTTGTAGTCAGGCACCCTCTGGGATGTAGCTCGTAGCCAGGCACCCTCTGGGATGTTGTCAGCAGCAGGTAGCACCCATCCCCAGCAGAACTGCAGACTCCTGAAATATATACCAATCGAGTCCAAATCAACAAGTTGTACCACTGCATGTCTCTATGGTGGGTCTGTACATAAGCCCTTTTGATTAATTATGATCAGAATTTGTAAATTTATCTATGTTTGGGTGCGCTTCAATAACATGGGATGATGTCCTCTAGTCAGGCACCCTCTGGGATGTGCTTGTAGTCAGGCACCCTATTGGGATGTGGCTTGTAGTCAGGCAACCCCCTCTGGGATGTAGCTCGTAGCCAGGCACCCTCTGGGATGTTGTTCAGCAGCAGGTAGCACCATCCCCAAGCAGAACTGCAGACTCCTGAATTATACCAATCGAGTCAAATCAACAAGTGTAACCCTGCATGTCTCTATGTGGGTCTGTACATGAGCCCTTTTGATTAATTATGATCAGAATTTGGAAATTTATCATGTTTGGTGCGCTTCAATCACTGGATGATGTCCTCTAGTCAGGCACCCTCTGGGATGTGGCTTGTAGTCAGGCACCCTCTGGGATGTGGCTTGTAGTCAGGCTACCTCTGGGATGTGGCTCGTAGTCAGGCACCCTCTGGGATGTGGCTCGTAGTCAGGCACCCTCTGGTATGTAGCTCGTAGCCAGGCACCCTCTAGGATGTTGTCAGCAGCAGGTAGCACCAAATCCCCAGCAGAGCTGCAGACTCCTGAAATATATACCAATCGAGTCAAATCAACAAGTGTAACACTGCATGTCTCTATGTGGGTCTGTACATTAGCCCTTCTGATTAATTATGATCAGAATTTGGAAATTTACCCATGTTTGGTGCGCTTCAATCACATGGGATGATGTCCTCTAGTCAGGCACCCTCTGGGATGTGGCTTGTAGTCAGGCACCCTATGGGATGTGGCTTGTAGTCAGGCACCCTCTGGGATGTAGCTCGTAGCCAGGCACCCTCTGGGATGTTGTCAGCAGCAGGTAGCACCCATCCCGAACAGAACTGCAGACTCCTGAAATATTTACCAATCGAGTCAAATCAACAAGTGTAACACTGCATGTCTCTATGTGGGTCTGTACATAAGCCCTTTTGATTAATTATGATCAGAATTTGGAAATTTATCTATGTTTGGTGCGCTTCAATCACATGGGATGATGTCCTCTAGGCAGGCACCCTCTGGGATGTGGCTTGTAGTCAGGCACCCTCTGGGATGTAGCTCGTAGCCAGGCACCCTCTGGGATGTTGTCAGCAGCAGGTAGCACCCATCCCCAGCAGAACTGCAGACTCCTGAAATATATACCAATCGAGTCAAATCAACAAGTGTAACACTGCATGTCTCTATGTGGGTCTGTACATAAGCCCTTTTGATTAATTATGATCAGAATTTGTAATTTATCTATGTTTGGTGCGCTTCAATCACATGGGATGATGTCCTCTAGTCAGGCACCCTCTGGGATGTGGCTTGTAGTCAGGCACCCTATGGGATGTGGCTTGTAGTCAGGCACCCTTTGGGATGTAGCTCGTAGCCAGGCACCCTCTGGGATGTTGTCAGCAGCAGGTAGCACCCATCCCCAGCAGAACTGCAGACTCCTGAAATATATACCAATCGAGTCAAATCAACAAGTGTAACACTGCATGTCTCTATGTGGGTCTGTACATGAGCCCTTTTGATTAATTATGATCAGAATTTGTAAATTTATCTATGTTTGGTGCGCTTCAATCACATGGGATGATGTCCTCTAGTCAGGCACCCTCTGGGATGTGGCTTGTAGTCAGGCACCCTCTGGGATGTGGCTTGTAGTCAGGCACCCTCTGGGATGTGGCTCGTAGTCAGGCACCCTCTGGGATGTGGCTCGTAGTCAGGCACCCTCTGGTATGTAGCTCGTAGCCAGGCACCCTCTAGGATGTTGTCAGCAGCAGGTAGCACCAAATCCCCAGCAGAGCTGCAGACTCCTGAAATATATACCAATCGAGTCAAATCAACAAGTGTAACACTGCATGTCTCTATGTGGGTCTGTACATTAGCCCTTTTGATTAATTATGATCAGAATTTGGAAATTTACCCATGTTTGGTGCGCTTCAATCACATGGGATGATGTCCTCTAGGCAGGCACCCTCTGGGATGTGGCTTGTAGTCAGGCACCCTATGGGATGTGGCTTGTAGTCAGGCACCCTCTGGGATGTAGCTCGTAGCCAGGCACCCTCTGGGATGTTGTCAGCAGCAGGTAGCACCCATCCCCAGCAGAACTGCAGACTCCTGAAATATTTACCAATCGAGTCAAATCAACAAGTGTAACACTGTATGTCTCTATGTGGGTCTGTACATAAGCCCTTTTGATTAATTATGATCAGAATTTGGAAATTTACCTATGTTTGGTGCGCTACAATCACATGGGATGATGTCCTCTAGGCAGGCACCCTCTGGGATGTGGCTTGTAGTCAGGCACCCTCTGGGATGTGGCTTGTAGTCAGGCACCCTCTGATACTACAACTGATGCTACAACTGGTACTACAACTGATACTACAACTGATACTACAACTGATACTACAACTGATACTACAACTGATACTACAACTGATACTACAACTGATGCTACAACTGATGCTACAACTGATGCTACAACTGAAGCTACAACTGAGCTACAACTGATGCTACAACTGATGCTACAACTGATGCTACAACTGATGCTACAACTGATGCTACAACTGATGCTACAACTGATGCTACAACTGATGCTACAACTGATGCTACAACTGATGCTACAACTGATGCTACAACTGATGCTACAACTGATGCTACAACTGATGCTACAACTGATGCTACAACTGATGCTACAACTGATGCTACAACTGATGCTACAACTGATGCTACAACTGATGCTACAACTGATGCTACAACTGATGCTACAACTGATGCTACAACTGATGCTACAACTGATGCTACAACTGATGCTACAACTGATGCTACAACTGATGCTACAACTGATGCTACAACTGATGCTACAACTGATGCTACAACTGATGCTACAACTGATGCTACAACTGATGCTACAACTGATGCTACAACTGATGCTACAACTGATGCTACAACTGATGCTACAACTGGATGCTACAACTGATGCTACAACTGATGCTACAACTGATGCTACAACTGATGCTACAACTGATGCTACAACTGATGCTACAACTGATGCTACAACTGATGCTACAACTGATGCTACAACTGATGCTACAACTGATGCTACAACTGATGCTACAACTGATGCTACAACTGATGCTACAACTGATGCTACAACTGATGCTACAACTGATGCTACAACTGATGCTACAACTGATGCTACAACTGATGCTACAACTGATGCTACAACTGATGCTACAACTGATGCTACAACTGATGCTACAACTGGATGCTACAACTGATGCTACAACTGATGCTACAACTGATGCTACAACTGATGCTACAACTGATGCTACAACTGATGCTACAACTGATGCTACAACTGATGCTACAACTGATGCTACAACTGATGCTACAACTGATGCTACAACTGATGCTACAACTGATGCTACAACTGATGCTACAACTGATGCTACAACTGATGCTACAACTGATGCTACAACTGATGCTACAACTGATGCTACAACTGATGCTACAACTGATGCTACAACTGATGCTACAACTGATGCTACAACTGATGCTACAACTGATGCTACAACTGATGCTACAACTGATGCTACAACTGATGCTACAACTGATGCTACAACTGATGCTACAACTGATGCTACAACTGATGCTACAACTGATGCTACAACTGATGCTACAACTGATGCTACAACTGATGCTACAACTGATGCTACAACTGATGCTACAACTGATGCTACAACTGATGCTACAACTGATGCTACAACTGATGCTACAACTGATGCTACAACTGATGCTACAACTGATGCTACAACTGATGCTACAACTGATGCTACAACTGATGCTACAACTGATGCTACAACTGATGCTACAACTGATGCTACAACTGATGCTACAACTGATGCTACAACTGATGCTACAACTGATGCTACAACTGATGCTACAACTGATGCTACAACTGATGCTACAACTGATGCTACAACTGATGCTACAACTGATGCTACAACTGATGCTACAACTGATGCTACACTGATGCTACAACTGATGCTACAACTGATGCTACAACTGATGCTACAACTGATGCTACAACTGATGCTACAACTGATGCTACAACTGATGCTACAACTGATGCTACAACTGATGCTACAACTGATGCTACAACTGATGCTACAACTGATGCTACAACTGATGCTACAACTGATGCTACAACTGATGCTACAACTGATGCTACAACTGATGCTACAACTGATGCTACAACTGATGCTACAACTGATGCTACAACTGATGCTACAACTGATGCTACAACTGATGCTACAACTGATGCTACAACTGATGCTACAACTGATGCTACAACTGATGCTACAACTGATGCTACAACTGATGCTACAACTGATGCTACAACTGATGCTACAACTGATGCTACAACTGATGCTACAACTGATGCTACAACTGGTGCTACAACTGGTGCTACAACTGATGCTACAACTGATGCTACAACTGATGCTACAACTGATGCTACAACTGATGCTACAACTGATGCTACAACTGATGCTACAACTGATGCTACAACTGATGCTACAACTGATGCTACAACTGATGCTACAACTGATGCTACAACTGATGCTACAACTGATGCTACAACTGATGCTACAACTGATGCTACAACTGATGCTACAACTGATGCTACAACTGATGCTACAACTGATGCTACAACTGATGCTACAACTGATGCTACAACTGATGCTACAACTGATGCTACAACTGATGCTACAACTGATGCTACAACTGATGCTACAACTGATGCTACAACTGATGCTACAACTGATGCTACAACTGATGCTACAACTGATGCTACAACTGATGCTACAACTGATGCTACAACTGATGCTACAACTGATGCTACAACTGATGCTACAACTGATGCTACAACTGATGCTACAACTGATGCTACAACTGATGCTACAACTGATGCTACAACTGGTGCTACAACTGATGCTACAACTGATGCTACAACTGATGCTACAACTGATGCTACAACTGTAGCTACAACTGATGCTACAACTGATGCTACAACTGATGCTACAACTGATGCTACAACTGATGCTACAACTGATGCTACAACTGATGCTACAACTGATGCTACAACTGATGCTACAACTGATGCTACAACTGATGCTACAACTGATGCTACAACTGATGCTACAACTGATACTACAACTGATACTACAACTGATACTACAACTGATACTACAACTGATACTACAACTGATACTACAACTGATGCTACAACTGATGCTACAACTGATGCTACAACTGATGCTACAACTGATGCTACAACTGATGCTACAACTGATGCTACAACTGATGCTACAACTGATGCTACAACTGATGCTACAACTGATGCTACAACTGATGCTACAACTGATACTACAACTGATGCTACAACTGATGCTACAACTGATGCTACAACTGATGCTACAACTGATGCTACAACTGATGCTACAACTGATGCTACAACTGATGCTACAACTGATGCTACAACTGATGCTACAACTGATGCTACAACTGATGCTACAACTGATGCTACAACTGATGCTACAACTGATGCTACAACTGATGCTACAACTGATGCTACAACTGATGCTACAACTGATGCTACAACTGATGCTACAACTGATGCTACAACTGATGCTACAACTGATGCTACAACTGATGCTACAACTGATGCTACAACTGATGCTACAACTGATGCTACAACTGATGCTACAACTGATGCTACAACTGATGCTACAACTGATGCTACAACTGATGCTACAACTGATGCTACAACTGATGCTACAACTGATGCTACAACTGATGCTACAACTGATGCTACAACTGATGCTACAACTGATGCTACAACTGATGCTACAACTGATGCTACAACTGATGCTACAACTGATGCTACAACTGATGCTACAACTGATGCTACAACTGATGCTACAACTGATGCTACAACTGATGCTACAACTGATGCTACAACTGATGCTACAACTGATGCTACAACTGATGCTACAACTGATGCTACAACTGATGCTACAACTGATGCTACAACTGATGCTACAACTGATGCTACAACTGATGCTACAACTGATGCTACAACTGATGCTACAACTGATGCTACAACTGATGCTACAACTGATGCTACAACTGATGCTACAACTGATGCTACAACTGATGCTACAACTGATGCTACAACTGATGCTACAACTGGTGCTACAACTGGTGCTACAACTGGTGCTACAACTGGTGCTACAACTGGTGCTACAACTGGTGCTACAACTGGTGCTACAACTGATGCTACAACTGATGCTACAACTGATGCTACAACTGATGCTACAACTGATGCTACAACTGATGCTACAACTGATGCTACAACTGATGCTACAACTGATGCTACAACTGATGCTACAACTGATGCCACAACTGATGCCACAACTGATGCTACAACTGATGCTACAACTGATGCTACAACTGATGCTACAACTGATGCTACAACTGATGCTACAACTGATGCTACAACTGATGCTACAACTGCTGCTACAACTGCTGCTACAACTGCTGCCACAACTGCTGCCACAACTGATGCCACAACTGATGCCACAACTGATGCCACAACTGATGCCACAACTGATGCCACAACTGATGCCACAACTGATGCCACAACTGATGCCACAACTGATGCCACAACTGATGCCACAACTGATGCCACAACTGATGCCACAACTGATGCCACAACTGATGCCACAACTGATGCCACAACTGATGCCACAACTGATGCCACAACTGATGCCACAACTGATGCCACAACTGATGCCACAACTGATGCCACAACTGATACTACAACAGCAACAGCAACAGCAACAGCTGTAATAAATAATAATAATTAATAATAATTAATAATAATAATTAATAATAATAACCGAATTTATAAAGCGCCTTTTCCAAAGGATGCAAAGCGCTAAAATGCGTAAACCGCGGATCGGCGGAAGAGTTGCATGGCTGGAGCGCTATGTTTGAAATATGAGACCCAAGGACGCCTCTCATTGAACAGACTTATAAGAAACCTCAAATATTTCCACACAGTTTTAAATTGAAATGGATGTCCACAGGCCAATAATGAAATTGTAAGATACAACAGACTTTTATTATGGTGTGGCCATCTTGATTTTCTTCCATGGAAATCAATGTAACCAAACCAAGGCTGGAAGATTAATGGTCTGGTTCCTTTTTGTACAATGAGTATTAGCATTCAATTGGATACATTGAACATGACCGATATGATGGCAGTATGATGCAGGTCTGTACTTACTGTTTTCTTTCCTCTCCTCAAGTAGCAGTTGTTTCTCTTGGAATGAGGCCATGAAGACCGACCCCCCTTCCTCCTTGCGCATCTGGAAGGCGCTCTTTTGCCGTTCACTGTACTTTGGAATCCTTTACGAAAAAGAACAAGAAAAAACAAAAGATGGAGAGATGAACTAAGTACATGAAGAAGGGGCATTGCTTGGCAACCAGACCATTGCTGTGCACTAGCGGGTCGTGTGCAGGCGGCAGCGAATAAACCCGAAGAAACCACACGTCCAGACACGTCACTATTTTTGGCAATATGTTTGCTGCCACCATCGGTGAAAGGTGCTCGTGTTTGGGGAAGCCCTTATGTTGCGAATTTTTTTTTTTTTTCTCAAATACAAGATGAGTGTAAAAATCTAGGAATAAGGTAAGGTACTAAAATACAGATCTTTTAAATGTAGATGGCTGAAGAGGGGTATTTAAGCACAAATTATTATGCTAACTGGACTCTGGTTACCAGCTAAAATACCATGTCACACGAACAAATTGTGACTGGTTTCCTGCTCATTTCTGCTTAGCCCCTTAGCAGAAAAATTGTTCAGCAATATTTTCTGCTTAAGCAGCTGTCTCTATAAAATTGGGCCCTGGTCTGGTAAGGGTCTTTTCTATGGGGAAAATGTACTTTTGTATTGGAACCTTGAAGAGTGAGGGCACCACAACAAAAGCACAGGGCACCATAGCCCTATTAGGACTCTTCCTCTGTACACAGATACAGAGTCCTAATTATTAAAGGGACACGTTGGCTTCGGGTTGCGCTTTATTGGGCGTTTTGGGGCTATGACAAGCGTTTGATGTAAAATGATTACGGTTGGAAAGATGTTAAAAAAGTAGAATATAATGATCTACACAAACATGCCTTAGAAATGCTTCGCTTTTGCTAACTTTCTCGAAACAAAACGCTCCGCCATTTATGGGGGTCAAGGTTTTGACTCCCATAAATGGCCGCCAAATTCACTAGTCTTATTTCCAGTCGCAGCCTTTGAACTATACGACTGAGCAATTATTAACCATTTTACGAACCCCATTTGTATCTATCTCTTCCTCCATGGTTACCAACAACAAAAAACAGTTCATGAACAAAAATAAAAGGGCCTACGTTGAATTAACTTTTTATAAATCTATCTAAGCAGCAAGTTCAGCCCACGTCCCGGGGCCGAGCGGCTGCCGTCCAGCGGGCCATCATCCCCCGCGGCCAGACCTCCCCAGACGCACTGAACTCCCCGTTCTTGCTCGTACGATGTAGGATTTTAGCGGGACCAGTCTAGTAATGCGAATACTTTGTACACGAAAGAATGTCTAGTACCCGTTTTACTAATACTAATAGTGCATGTGATTCTGTAGTCGTGCGTCTCTTTTTGCCTCGGGCCTTTGCAGCAAAAAGACGAGATTATTTAATACCAACTAGCGAGTGGAGTTGAAACAAAACTACAGCTAGAGAATTCATCCTCTCATAAAACATCTGCTCAGACATGTCGGAGAGGCGTTTACCGTGTTTACCGCGTAAGTATAGTATGCAATTGCGAGTCACATATACCCCACAGTTCGTTTTTAGATACAAAATTACGGGGACTTTACTTCTCTGTCCTTTCTCTATGCTGTTTGCATGTACATGTAGAGTCACAGGGCAACAGGACAGTGGTGTCTATCTAATACTAGTCCATCGCCATAGGATAGATGTCACTTGTCTTATTTGCCAACATGATTCTTTCTTCGGGGAATACATTCATTGTTTTATAAAATAATGTTTATGTCTATTATGGGGATGTAATTCCTTGACCTTGGTCTTGGACGGTACTATTTGAGGTAGCTCCTGTTTACATTGCTCAGAATAATTTGACAGCAAAATTTACTGTGCGATGCATCTGAACAGGGAGCACATACTGCAAATGGTAGTTGGCAAGGAAAGCTAAAATAAAGTAATACTCTTGTCCACAAAAATGAAGCTTCCATAGGCCCTTTTCGAAACCACAGCTTCGGCTTTGGATTCGGTTTCAGACTCCGTCCTCTTGTCTAAATCCCTACGCAAAGCACGCTCAATATTGTCCAAACATCTGCGGGGCCAAGCTAGGCCGAGCTGAATCCAAAGCCAAAGCCGTGGTTTCAAAAAGGGCCATAGTCTAGAACTCTTTTTCAAAAATTACAAAACAAAATCAGAAACGGGGAACAATTTTATTATTTTGTAACATTTTTGTATTGATACTTGATTGCCAGGTCACAGTGAAAGTTGGGTGGTGATGTGATTATTGAAGCCGGTATGGACAAGAAAGAGTACACGTACATCAAAGAAGTTTTCCAAGCACGGTTAGATGACAACCAGCTTCTTCGCAGGACAGGAAAACTCTGCTAATTAGGCCTGGGCGACCAGTGAAAATTACTAATCGACTAGTCGCACCTCCATCCAATAGTTGCGACTACGACACTAGTCGCGACAATTTTTAATTATCACGATGCACTGTGGCAATGTGTGCCGCAAGCACAATATAGTCTAATTCAAGCGGAAAAGATTGAAGATTTGTGTCACTGATGTCTGACTGTGTTCTGTAAGTAAATTATGTTGTCATGAATAGTAATGAGCGACTAAATTGGTTCACCAAACAGGTAGACACAATTTTTTTTAAACTATTTTTGTAGCACGTTTAACCGGATAGTTGAAAACAATAGTCGCGACTCGACTAAGGATTCAATAGTTAGAGTCCGACACTAGTCGCCCAGGCTTACCGCTAATGGTGCAAGGATGGCTTCTACCCACAGCCGCCATCCCCCCCCCCCTTAATACCACCACCACTACTACCAACAGAAGAACTTGTAGCAAAACACAAATCCAGATTTTCCACTTCTTAAATTTAATTTCCACAATTTGGCTACAAAAATGTCTGTACAGGTGTGCATAAGACATAAGGTCAGTGCATTATTAGCATTATTGGCAAGTTCTAGAGTTTGTATGTAATCAAATAGAATCTTTGTCACAAATTTATAGGAACTTTATAAAACAATATGGTCAATTTATTGAGACATGTTTTTACAATTCACAGCAGTACACGATGTATTTGCAAACATTAATTAAATTTGTCCTATGTCAAAGAACACTATAGTCCCATGCAGTATCCTTAGTAATAGTTGGTGTATCTCCTCAATATTTATGCATAAAATAATAAACCTGTGACAACTTGGGCTAAATTTGGCAATAAAAGCTGCAAGAAACAGTGAAAGAAAAACACCATTGCAGTATAGAAACAAGTCCATGTAGACTTTATCAAGTGAGTTTTATGATCACAAATTAGTAATTACCAACATCTAAGGTATAAAGTCCCTTTAGAGAGACCAATGCCTTAAATCGAGTGATTTGGTTGTAAAATGCATTGTATGGTTAGAAAGGATGTTTTAAAAGTAGAATAGAATGATCAACACAAGTATGACTTGAAATTGGGTGGTTTTCCTTTAAAACTTTTACTTATTCGAACTAACATGGTCTGCTAGTCAACAATATGACTAGTTCTAAAACATCATTCTGACCATGCATTTCATAACAGGCATGTGGTTTGAAATCAAAATACACAATTGCAAGGGTTAAGGTTAAAAAATTGAAATGGCACTGTGTTTATCAAACTTGTTGCATCTATGATCCATGTCTCTTTATTAATACAGAATAAAGATATTTCAGATAAATTTATTTGAATACAGATTGTTTATGTTTTTGCATTTTGTTGTTCTTGTGTGTTTTTTGTTACAAAATATCGAAATCTCAAATAATACAATAAATATGATTGTATAAACAATTGGCCATGTACTTCAAATTAAACTTAATCATATGTCGTTGTGATGAAAACAAACTCTGCTCACATCACATTCAATGATTTGTTGACATAAGTAATGTGCAAAAAAAAAAATAATAATAAGTTTAAGTATTGACATGTGTTAATTTAGGAATAAGAATCTAGTTGTTGACAGCGGGAAATATTGCCATTTGCATAAATCATGTGTAAATGAAAGTTGAAACTATCTGGAAATATACCCCTGATTTTACAAACACAGCAACCAGGTAGTGTTACTCTATTTCCAGTACCATTCTGACATGACACATGTTGTCTGTGAAGGCTGGCTGGGTGGCAAAGTCATTTGTTGTGTACATCATGCTGCCCTGGTGTACATGTCATTCCTGTGATGTCGTGCCAACTCTAATGGTGGTCCAGAACAAGGTGCCTCAAGATCTTTTCAAATATAAACACAAAAATTGTTGAAACAATTAACAAAATAAAAATTGGTTATTTGTACATGTATATGGAATATAAAACCCATGCACTTGATGTTGATTCATTAAAGTGACATTTTAGCAAATGCTACCTCCCTGCAGCCGATTTCACGAAACTTTAGGCAACTGCGCGAGTCCACTCGCGCAATTTTAATGGCGCAAGTTGCTCCATAAACGTTGCACAAGTGGACTTACGCAGTTGCGTAAAGTTTTGTGAAATCGGCTGCTGGTCAAAGACATGATGTTATTAGGATGTGGCTGTTCAGCGTGAAGTATTTTGGTAATGCAACGTTGGCTAAGGAGGCTGTTTACAAGTAACTACAATGAATGAAAGCTTAAATTTGTGTTTCCTTATTAAATGTTTGTTTACACATTTACTTTGTTTCCTTTTTTTTTTGGGGGGGGGACACAGATCAAAATATCATGTAACAAAACTGGACTGCTTTGACAGTACATGTGTATATTGTTATACATGCACATGCCATTGACGGTATGAAATAATCAGTCTCTTACTGCCAAGTTTGAGAAGTATTCATCCGGCCTTTGTTTGCAGCATGACCTGTCCTGTTGTGTTGGCATCTCCCTACAGTTGGTACAAACCCACCAGCTTGGCAAGAGCTTTGCGGAGGTGGATGATGTGGACTTGGAGGTGGTGGGTTTGATGAGGTCTCCAAGATGTTTACGCCAAGTCCTGGCATCTGCTCACATAGTACCTTCAACAAGAAATTGAAAACCATTGATATAACTTATTATATTAGTTCTCGAAAATTTTATTTTTTATTGTTTGAAAGGTCACACTTCTTTGAAAGAATTCGGGTTGACTTGGGTACGAGTTGACTTGGGTACAATATTTTGGGTAAACTGTTAAAAATATACAAAAAACATTTCATAAATCTGTACTATTTTTAAAATGTACTTCTACAATTTTTACAAAAGCCCTCCCCTTCCCAGCCAGATAAACGACTCTTTTAATTGTAGCATCAAAGTAAATTGGGGTAAATTATGCCAAGTCATTAGTACGCTGGGCACTCGATTCAAATCCCCACCCCCATCTATGCACCGAGTGAATAGATCTACAAATTAATTATATGTAAACTAGTCATAGTACATGTACATTATGTACTCTCACAACTCAGTGCTATGGCTGTGAATTTACGTGTCATGTCCACAATAATAACTAACAATAACATTGCATTGGGTATAAACAATCACGGTCCGTTCTCTCTCTCTCGTCGGCTAGTCCTTGTCCCACTACATTATTCTTACCCTGATTGGCGAGGTGTCCTTTCCTTCTTTTTGGACGTGTCTTCAATCATCCATTTTGACAGCAAAATGACAGCAAAATGGTGTGTTTACATTTCACACACATCGTATGGTAGAGAACGGTATATTACCTCGTGTTCTTCTGGTAGGTTTACCAGGCCATTGGCTACGGCGCCAGCCTAACTGCTGTGCATCGCGCATAAACGGACGATCGTTTTGACGGCTTGAAAAACGTATGTATTTCGCGGGCCATGTTTCGGGGTCAGAGGTCAGTGTTTGTTTTTTTTAATTACCATTCACTAATTACAACACATTAAATGTGTTTTATTGCAAGAACAACTCTTAATAAGTATAAGGAACACCCTCAAACGTGAAATTTTGTGAAATCTGAAGGCAACGTGTTCCTTTAAGGCCCGTTTCTGGGGCGGAAAATTTTCAAAGCTTCATAACTAAAAATCTTACCTGCAACAAGCCATTTATTTCAACAGATTTACATTCCATTGCGGCATATTTCATATCGAATGAAAAAGTGGTGGCACCATACGGAAACTTTTATGTATAGTGCCAGTGCAACTGCCACAACTTGTGCCAGCACTTATTAAATTTTACCCTCATGATAATTTTCCGCATGTCGCCACCAATTTATCTAGCGTTAACTAACTCCAAAACCACTGAATTGTTTTCTTACCTGAGAAGAAGGGTTACCACATATATGATATGGAAACGTTTCCGTATAAACCTTGTTTTCATCAATTACAACGAGTTAAAGTTCCGTCTCCACCGCTAGCGATAAATCCTTTACTTCAGTGCTTGGTCAGCCTTTTCGAATTGGCGCGAAATTGCTATTTGTAAATGAACGTTGAGGGAGACAAACAAGTAAGTCGGTCGTCGAAGAATTAAGTCTTGTCGGTCAGTACAGTCTACCCGCAGGAGTACACTAATCTCCTTTGTTATTTATCTGCAGGGATATGCATCGTTTGTTCATGCGTGACCTCTATCATGTGTATACTAATTAGTCAAAAGGGCTTGTGGAATTCGGTCATTTTCAGCCTTTTCTGAAAAGTCTCAACCAAAATATTTAAATGTACCAGTAAATTGAAACGAAGAGCATATCTGTCGTCATGTATAAAAACAAGCGGTTCAACTCAAACGCAACAAGATATTTGTTCATACAACACGACAGATATGCTCTCCATTTCAGTGTACTTCTACATTATTTATGTCAATACTTTTCAGATAAGGCCGAAAAAGACTGAATTTCAGAAGCCCTTTGGACTAATTAGTATTCAAACCGAGGTCACGCATGAAAAATCACGCCAACTCGCGCAGAAAAATCACAAAGGAGACTTATTAATGTACTGCGGGTAGACTGCGGTGCCTCTTTGCTTCTGTTGGTTTGACCCCGGCCCAATTTCTTGAAGCAGCTGATAAGCACAAAAAGTAGCCAAGCACAAACAAATAAGCTTACTAGACAAGGTTACCAGCTAAAATTGTATGCCAAAGACGTGTACAATTTGTGACAAGTACTGACCCTGTTCAGTTTTGCTAAGCAGTAAATTTTGAAGCAATATTATTTTCTGCTTAATCAGCTCTATGAATAAGCACATCATAAATAAAATCTTTGACATTGTATTTATTCATCATTATTGATTAAAACTTCATCAAATCCATGGCCACAATTAATTCAAAAGCAAATAAAAAATGGTGTATTATGGTTTGAAATGGATTTGATACTGTGTAGACTGCAGGTATACCTTCAGGAATGCTGGTCATCATCTCGCCACCCAGCAAGCTCGCCACCGCCCCCTGCAAAGTCTCCCCCTAACCGGCTCATCGCACGGGTCGTTACAAGTTGCCCCCTGACAATGTCGCCCCAAACAATGTCGCCCCCTGGCAAAGTCTCCCCAGAAAATAAGTAAGGATTCTTGCGGTAGTACAATGTGTACTCAATTAATATTGTATTGGAAAGAATATAAAGTAGAGCCTACTGACAATGTCGCCCCCGGCCAATGTCGCCCCCTTACGAAGTCGCCCCCAGAAAATAATTAACTGTTACTATGGTGGATACTTTGTGGAAATTAAATATTCTTTCGGTAATGGCTTAATTATTGTATTGGAAAGAATATAAGTTAAAGTCTGCTTGAGGAAAAAAGTCATCAATAATAATAAACTCCATGCACAAAGTTCAAATTTTTGGTAAATGATTTTATTAACGTCGCTCAATTTAAATTTTAACACCAAACAAATACTTAATCTGTTTTGGTTTTTTTAACAAATAATATTAATAGGCTAAATAGCAATTACTGAATTCCATATGTAACATTTTACAACAAATCGTAGACTAACTGTTTCTATAGTGGATACTTGGTGGAAAGCTTAATAATGAGTTTCTAAGTGCAAAACTAAAATAACAATGAGAATGATTTTTGGACATTATCTCAGAAGTTAATAATAATCACCGTTTAAAAAAGACATCTTTCTAAAGCATAATTCAGGTGAACTGAAACAAAATGTTAGAAAATGAACTTTCCTTTGCAGTTTGTGTAAGAAAATTTCTACTATTTATTATAGGGGAATTTTACTTGTATCTTATCATACCTCTTTTTTAAATATAATGATAGCCCAAACATATTTTTATGGTTCTTAATTTTTATGAAATATTTCTCATTATAAGTATTGCTTTACTTGATTGGCTTCGCCTCGGATTCCATTTCCCCCCTCGGGTGTACAAAACGCCATGGAACCGTCACAGCTTGCAACAACTGTATAATGTACCCAATTCAATTAGAAGGTCAGGCTCAGTACACAAATCAAAATTTGTCTTGGTAAAAATTCATCACAACTCAATTTTCAACAATAATATTATTTATTAAAACCTTTAAGAAACACATTGCTTTTATATTTGGCTCTTTGGACTGTGAAGTGTTTGTGGACATAAATCTAATTGGGAAACATGTTTTAAAATTATCATTCACACTATTTGCCTCAAAACTGCAAAGTTTTCAATTTACTTTGTGAACTAAAATGTCTGCTAATTTGAGGAGTCCAGAATAATCTTCAACAAAATGGCAGACTGGACTGTTAGCTCAAGAAAGGTATAACAAGAAAACCAAACAATTTTAAGGTATATTTATGTGTGGGTCATTTTTTTTCAAAAATCGAAAAATCTTTCCAACCATGTAGGCCTATTCTTTCCATAGCAAGAACTTCCTATAGCACAAAACACCAAACCCAAATGCAACATGTCCCTTTAAGCATGTGAGGTAATTCAACATTAAAAAGTCAGGCTCAGTACTTATTATCAAACCTTGTTGAAAATTCATCACATCTCAAATTTCGATCACATTGTCATCAAAACCTTCTCCAAGAGAAACATTGCTGTTAGATTTAACGCTTTGGACTATGACATTATTTGTTACATGTACATGGGCAATTATATCCACACTAATGGGCAAAAAAGTGCGACATGGAAAGGGAATGTTGGATAGTCACAAAATTAAGTTTGTTGTCATGTATTTTGGTCTGTGTACATTCAGAAGCAGATGAGGATTGTGGTTAACAAAAAAAGATGCCTGTCTTACAAAGTTATCCCTTTGGTCCATTATCGTGGAATTGCCCACATGTATGATATGAAATGGGCCCAGTTAAATAAAGCATAAAAGCAAAACAACCTGCTCAGCACAGAAAAGTATTGCTTAACAGAAACAGGTTTCCACCCAAAATAACATAGCAAATAAATTTGTCAAGAGGTGTTTTCTGCATGCCTAACAGCTTTATGAAATAGGGCCTTGGTTGGAAACATGTTTTGGAAGTAGTGTATAATTATCAACACTAAAAGGTGCCTCAAATCTGTGTGGTTTTCCTTATACTTTGTGTTTTGTGGAGTCAAAAATTCTTTTTACTTTGTGAACTAAAATAGTCCGCCATTTTTAGGAGTCCATAATTTGCTTCAACAGAATGACAGACTATGTTACTTAAAGAGAGTATAAAAAGAAAACCAAACAATTTCCAGGTACATGTTTATCTGTGTGGATCATTTATTTATTTATTTTAAAACATATTTTCAACCATATCCATTTCACAGCAAGCAATTTCTAAAGCCCAAAACAGTAACACCCAACTCGAAAGCGACGTGTCCCCTTTAGGCATGTGGGATAATTCAACAATAAAAAGTCGTACTCGGTACTTTTTATCAAACCTTGTTGAAAATTCATCACATCTCAAATTTCAACAATTTCAATCACATAGTCATCAAAACCTTCTTCAAGAGACACATTGCTTTTAGATTTGTGTGTAATTATCAACACCAAGGTGCCTCAAAACTGTGTGGTTTTCCTTTTACTTTGTGTTTTGTGGAGTCAAAAATTCCATAATACTTATACTGTGCACTAAAATAGTCTGCCATTTTGAGGAGTCATGAATTTGCTTCAACAAAAATGGCAGGTTGTGTTATAGTTCAAGAGGGTTACAAGAAAATACAAACGATTTCCAGGTATATTTTTGTGGAAAATTATTTTCTAATTTCAATCATATTGTCAGCAATTTCACGAAGGGCCAAAAAAGCAGCAAAATTTGTCTTTTTCGAGAAAACCACATTTTAAGTTTAGCTAGTTTTGAAACTACTAGTTGGTAGACTATTCAAAATTTAATCATGGAATTTTTTACATGTCAGGGAAGAAGTGATCCTAAAAACTGTGAGGTTTTCCAAATACTTTGTGAACTATGATGGTCTGCCATTTTGGGGAGTCAAACTACTGCTTCAACAAAATGGCAGATCATGTTAGTTCAAGACGGCCAAGGAAAACTAAACAATTTCCAGGTGTATTTGTGTGGATCATTATTTTCTAAATTTAAAACATCTTTGGATGACAGTAATTTAAGAGCGGCATATAGGGTAGAGACATGGGCCTTCGGTGATACATGTAGATGCTCATCCATGACTGCACAGAGATTTCTGGCTTTCGTTGAGTGGTTTCACATCACCAACCGTGATGGAAATGACTGGAAGTGGCTGTTGTGAAAATCTTGATGTAAAATGAAGAACCAATGCTTTGCAGCATTAAGCATCATTTTGTTTGCAGTGGCTCTTTGGTGAATGTCCTTGATGCATGCATTGAGTTTCATTAGTACAGTGTTGCAGTCTGGCATAAACATGTGTCCGTGGTCGCCTCATGCTCACATTGTAATGGGGCCGCATTCCTGGAGTCACCCTCCTCATCACCTGTTCTCTTTCAATCTCTCCCAATGTGGAGAAGATGTTATCAAAGTACTGCAAGATAATAAAAAAATCAAAGAAAAACAAATAACTAGTAGAAATAATTATTGGTTACCTCACCTCTGTAGGTAATCAAGACTTTCCACCCCCTCAGCTTTATTATGGAAACATAATGAACTTACTTCTGTTTTGTGTTTTAAAAAAAAGGTATGAGTTCACTCTTAATCGCAAAACCTTGGCCAAGGCTAAGGGTGATAATCTAATACTAATAATTTACCATTCGGACAACCTCTCATTGAGCCAAATACAGTGATGGCAACCTGCTCCATCATTTGTAAATTAAGGACAAAAGGTCTGGAATCCGGAATTACACAATATCCCCCAGAAAGGGAGATTAAAGTACCCTCCATATTTTTTCATGAGGGATTCAAAGCATCGCATGGTATAGGTGCCTGCCTAGCCTGTGCATGCAGCACAATAGATTTCCCGGTTCAAATAATATGGCCAACTGACCATAAAAAAAATGGATACTCTGAGTTGTTCCGGGCGTTTGTAAGTTGGCCAACATAAGCTAGTTTGAATAAGATTTTACTTTTTTTTGTATACACCATCAGACATGGTTAAAATAACGAGAATGTATGGACCAAATTGCACAGTTTTCGCATGGGGCACTTTCGTAATATTTTCAGGATCTACATGCAGATTTGACATGGTTGTTCTGATGCAATTAACTTTGATCAAAGGTTTTATATAAACACCATCAAAATACCTTCCCTATAGCATCTGCACTCAGGCCTGGAATAACATGCTTGCTACGGAGACCATCGATCTCCATTGCCCCATGTATTGGCCTTGGTGCCTTCAAAAGTTTCCCACTGAAGTGCCCTTTGCAAAATGCAAATGACCTTGCCCTTCCAACATGAAATTCCAGGCCTGCTCATGAGTCGGTCTACACTGCTGCCCCTTTCAATGTTCGATTTATCTTTTACATAAGGATTTGTTGTGATAATAATTCTGAGCAGTATTACCTGAGCATCCCTTGTCGCTAGGCAACATCTGAGCAGAACACAAACAACTAAAGAGGTTTTCCATCATCTCATTTTCTTATGTGCTTGTCTTGTCATTTCTCTTTTAGACCTGTAAAGAAAACAATTTTGGGTTGAAAAACAAAATTGACTAGAGTGGGACTCGAACTAACCACCTCCAGATTAACGTGTAGACATTTCTACCAACTGTGTCATATATGATCCCTGGCTACACGACAGTTTAAAACGATGTATGTACAAAATAGGGACACCGACATAGGTCTAGATAGCTCAGTTGGTATAGAGTGCTGTCACATTAAAGGAACACGTTGCCTTGGATCGGACGAGTGGGTCTATAAAAAGCGTTTGTAACCATTGTTATAAAATGCATATTGTTGGAAAGATGTTATAAAATTAGAATACAATGATCCACACATATTTGCGTCGAAGTTGCATGGTTTTCCTTTTACTTTGTGAACTTACACGGTCGGCCATTTATGGGAGTCCAAAATTTGACTCCCATAAATGGCCGATGATGTTTGTCCACAAGGTCTTAAGAAAACTACGAAATTTCGAGGCAACTTTGTGTGGATCATTATATTCTAATTTTAAAACATCTTTCTGATCAATGCATTTTATAACAAACGGTTACAACACTTTTCAAAAACCAGCTCGACCGATCCAAGGCAACGTGCTCCTTTAATCCATTTATTAAACACATTTATGTTTAAAGTACATGGGTGTCAAATTGCCTGTGTTTCGATGCAAAACATTTCAAATGAATCATGCTTTTATATGATGACCTAAAACTGTATGCAATTAGCATTCCGCAAGATCAAAAAACATTGAGAGGGGACCAGTAGCTCTATCTTGATGCATCTTTTTACAGTACGCTCTGTATAGTCTTCACCATAAGATGGATCAATCACAGGATTAACTTAAAAAAGCAATATAGGATATTTCAAAGTTACACTTCAAGAGGTGTGTTTTGGCGACAGTAACCAATACAAATTTTGATTATTGGCCTGTGATTAACCGTTGGCTAATTCAACCAAAAAAATTATTGGTTACAACCGCCAAAACGCACCGCTGGGGTTATGATCGCACGAGGCATTCTGATAAAGAAAAACAGTGAAATCATTCAATTGGTGACAATGAAACACCCTGAATATATTCATGCATACCTACAGACATTATTGGTTGGCACACACCATAAAGTAGGCAGTCGCAGAAACGTGGCCATAACATGCCACAACAAAATCATTAAAATGAAAACTGTTTTAATTCTGGACGCAAATCTCAAATACAGGAGTTCAGTAAAACTTTGTTGTTAGCGGTACTGGGCCAAATTTCATGGCTCTACTTACTGCAGAATTCTGTGCTAACGATCACGAATCTCTGCTTACGAGCAAGCGCCGAGTTTCTGCCCTAGCCTTGTAAGTGTAGAATGCCTAGTAACAGGGAGTACGCACGCGCAGAAGCCAAAATTCACCGCTAACCCGTGAAATACGCGTGTCGTAACCTCCGTAACCTTGATTCTGTCCTTACGGTAAGCAGAGCCATAAAATTGGGCCCTGTCGTAAGCTAATTTATTTAAAGATAGAATAACAACAAACTTGACTGCAACTTACCATGTGTGTATTGCAGGATGATGGCATATTTCACTAATTTCAGTAAAGCTTCTATGGCACTTTATGTACGCGTGTCTCTTCAGCAGCCATTTCAGGTGAGGCCTTGCTGGTGGGCTGCCTCCCCACACATCTTCCTGCACATCTCAGAGTGTCATCTTCTCAAGGATTCCTACCAGTAAAACAAAAAAAATATTGGGATTGAGCAAAGAAAAAAATGCCCAGTCTGTTTACCTTGAGGTTTATTATTTGATAAGTAAAATAAATAAAGAATACAACACATGATAAAACAACTTATTGACCCAAACGACATGATGTCATAATAATATTTGTAGTTAGTTCTTATATAGAGCACATTTCACAATAACCCTCTCAAGGCGCTTTACATTATTGCATTGGTCAATTGGCCATAACATTCTTTTAATCTGTCTCAGCTCCCTTGGGAGTATACAACCTGGGCAACCCTATGCTCCAAGGGCTTTTCATACACAGTATCAACCTGTACCCTAGCTGGTACCCACTTATAGTGTCCTGACCGGAATTTGAATACACACTCCGATGACCTAACCACCAGAACTTAAATTGGATGATCAGGAAAATCTTTGTTGCGTCATTTTGAGAGTGTTGTACAATGAATTCTTCCATGATTGTGCAGTTAGTGAACATATTAGGTGACACTCAATCCATTAAACAGATTTTTAAATGCCTACCATAAAATTCATATGCAATTTTACTCCCATAATGGCAAATGCTGCAATCAGCAGCCTTAAATGACAATGATGCAGTGGGTCAAATACTCATTTTCATTACTAAAATTAGTTGAAATTTTTGGCAATCTATATACATATTTAACCTATTTATCATTTACAAAGCGGCAATAAATTCACCAACAGTGACACCACAGGCCAAAAACAAAAATCGGATATAGTATAAAGGTATTAAAAGTGAAGAAAACTTAATAAGCAGTGGTATCAATGTAATAAGACGTCTAACCTTACACTCTAACTAGGCCTAATTGGGGGATAATGATGTAAAAGCTCCTATTCTAATCTAATTGATGAGCTAATACACCCAAACTATAGTATCAATAATAATACGAGACATTTATATGGCAACATTTGCGCAACTCAAAACATAAAACAATAAACAAATATACACAAAGCAATTGTTACAATAGAAAGCAAACTACGTATACGAGTCTCAAAACAACATTGATAAAGAGGCACAAGACATACCAACCGTCGATTTCACAAAACACTTCCTAACTTAAGACTAATCCTAGGACTTAGGACGAGTCCCAAACCTGCACTGTAGCATGCAGACCTTTACATTTATCCTAAGTTAGGACGAGTTTCGTACTAACTCGAGATAAGACGAGTCCTAACTCTTTGTGAAATCAACCCCAGGCATGTTAGTATTAACTATCCATGACAAAAATAAGGAAAAGAGAAAACCAGGCAAGAAAAACAGAAGAAAAGATAATATTCCTGTACTTTTGTACACAGAAAGTGAAATAAAAAGGAGGAAAATCAAAACCCAAAAAGAGGAAGTCATCTGAAAGGACAAAACTTAAACATATAACAAGTCTGCAATGGGTTTTGAATTATAAAAATCATCTGGAAGATAACAATGAATGAAAAATGCATACATGTTTCAATATGAGGGTGACAGATAAAAACAAACAAAACTTAGTCTGCAATGGGTTTTGAATTACAAAAAATCATCTGGAAGATAACAATGAATGAAAAATGCATACATGTTTCAATATGAGGGTGACAGATAAAAACATCCATTTAAATAGTATTGAGGGAAAAATATGTTTATAAATTTACAAACCAAAATAAGAAACATTTCATAAACAAGAAATCAAATGACATGTGACAGGCATTTTACATGTACATAAATTAATGCCTTATCAACGTTCAACAATATTCAAACAAAAGTATACAATATGAACAACGATCAATTAAAACCACAATTTTAAGTCTTGTAATGTACATGTATAATATCAAATAATAAACCACAAGGGAAACCGATCAGGTAAATTTTTTAATGATTCCGGGAGCAGGATTTGAACCAACGAACTCCAAATTAACGTGCCAGCACTCAAGGCCTTATACTTCACGAAAGGTAACGAGGGTGATTGCCCCTCTGGTCATTGCCTTTGAAATGCTCCAGTAATTTACAATTTCCACATAAGGTGCACCATTACCAAGGGAAAAATGCCTTGGTTCCGGTGCCCTTTCACAAACAAAGCATACAGGCCTGCTAACCCTGTGTTGGCGGGCTCTCCATTTTGTCAATATCTTAGTTCAGGGTGCCATGTATTATTGTTTCTACTATATTACCTTCCAGTATGCACTAATAATCCAATCAAACCAGAGTGTGATATCAGGCGATAACCCAATCACAGTTTTCATATTGCACTCTGAGTATTGTGAGTGTCAATGTATCACGCTTCGCATACGGTCAGTGCAAAAGTTACATTCTGAACTTTGCATGGCAACACCAAAAACAAAAACCCAACCTAACCTCATTGACTTGATTAGGCTGGTAGATAAATAGTTATTGAGTGACATGAAATCACATCGATGATGAGAAAATATTTAAGTACCTGTTGTCGTCATAGTTCAGCCTCTTCCTTGAGGGCGCAAAACTGAAGCGCGAGGGCTTAAACGACTCGCTCCTTGCAGACCAATTAGATTCCCTCGTCGACGGGGCTGTGAGGGACAACCTTCGAGTTCTCTCGGCATTGAGTTGTTGTGGCCTTGGAGATGACGTCCCGTTGACTAATGACTTTGGGAGAGAGGTTGGACTCTGGGTTTCCTTGGTGCAGTGGTAGTGGACGGACAAGTACCTGGGTATGAGGATGCGGCGACGGAGCTTGGAGTACTGGAAGGCGTCAGGCGTCAAATTTGTAGCGCTTAAGATGAATGATAATTACCCTGAAAGAACAAGATAAATTGCCCCACTATCAAGTCCAGAAAACTCATTTGGTTTGACAGGTCGGACAGAGGTGATGAATGATCAAATAATCAAACAAGGACAGGAGAATACATGTTGGGAAAATGTTTTCTGTAAGCTGATTGGTTTGCTCTGCGATTTATTGGAAAACAATCAGTCACCACTTATAATTTATAACGGTTGCAGAAATTAAGAATGACTCGAGACATAGTTTATGCGATCTTCAGTGTCCGCTTGTAAGGTTGCGGTTTTTGGAAAGGCGAGAATGAAAGACATAACATGTCTGATTGAAAACCATTGGACCAATTTGCATTCGAAAGCTTTGTAAGTGACAATGATGAATTTAAACAGGTTTACGAAGACAAATTTATCAATTCTTTAGAAAAAAAAGTGAAAATGAAAGACAGCACTACCTTTGATTGAGCACCATTGGACCAATTTGCCATCAAAAGCTTTGCAATTGATGATAAATTGAAAAAGGTTTTCTGAAGACAACTCTTATACCAATTTATCATTACTATTGACAACATGAAATTCTCAGCAAGGAGGAAAATGAAGGAAAAAAAAACAGGGTTTGCTGTTCTGTTACTTCGATTACCTAGGATTATACTAGGATAATTGCACAGTGGTAACAGTTGGTGAAAAAAAAACAGTACACAGATGGACATCAGGGCATGAAAAAACATGCACAAACACCAATGAACAAAGGTATTTAAAAAGGCAAGACATATATATACATAAATCCTCAATCTAGGTACAAAATAGGGCTACTATAACCCAATATAAAAACAATATTTTGTAAATGACAAAAATAAATAATTCTTCAATATTATCAATCTTTAAAGACACTGGCACTCATTTGGGTTTTGTCCATTAAATGCTGATTTATAGGCAAAATTATAAAGAAATATACATTATAAGTCACATGTAAAAGTTCAGCTGAATGCACTGCCTAGTTGTTAAGAAAACAGCAACAAACAGCTTCCAATACAGCATCACAAAAAACACATCCCAACAAAAACTTCTATTACCTTGGTAGCTTAGTGAACTTATGCGTGACTATAGCCTGCTTGCAGTCACATTCTCCGCAGGCATACTATAACCCTCCTCTCTGAAGAACTGCTCCAGCGCCGTCTGGATCGACCCAATCGGGTTAGAATGACTGAAACATGGACAAATTATAACAATCATTAATAGGAGTCCCTAACCACCGGTTCTTTTCGGAACCAACACTAGTCACATAGAGATATTCACATGTTGTCACCGCAAACCTCTCTAAGTTAGGCCACGTTCGAATTGGCGACTTCGGCTACAGCTACGGCCATTCTTCAACACTGACAGACGCGCTGATCTAGCCGTAGCTGTAGCCAAAGTCGCCAATTTGGACACGGCATTATACCTCAACCTGGATCGACCCGATAGCGTTAGAAATACTGAAATATGGAAAAGTTTAAAACAATTGATACAAATATTGAATTGTGACAAGTAACATTTTAAAATTGAAAAAGTATGGCAATGAATTTACTTTTATAGAGAAGGAAACTTCTCCAAAAATCACATTATTTTTGTTTCCTTTTGGTTTTATTAAAATACAAACAAGTCCGGTAACAATTATTAAGTTTACAAAAAGTGACATCAAGAGTTTATGATGTATATTAGAATAATTTAAAGATAAAACATTAGTCATTAACAATTAAAAATTATAGAAAAAGTGATATATAAGATATATAAATGCATTCGCTAACACAGAATTATTGAGGTGCAGTCGAGTCTGAGTGAAGTCCAGTCTACCTTGTCATGTGGGGAAAAAAATTCTGACATTTGAGAACTTTGAGGAAGAGCCGAAAGTAATCCAAAAAGGAGAACATTCTCAATACATGTACAGATTACAATAGATATTGCCTTGGATCTCGTGCTTAAAAAGACATTCAAAATACACAATATATCGTTCAAAATTAGGGAATACATTATGACATTAACAAGATCTCCTGTACTGTTTTTAACACTCCAGTAACATAGCACACAATTATAAAAATACAATGCACAATACAGGACACAATAAAACAGTCACTTAAAGACTAAAGGAAACAAATGTCAGCACAACACCCGCACTAGAAGCAGCCCAACAAATCACATCGTCTCAGGAATAAAATAAAGGTTTATATACAAGATACGAGAGTATCTTATATACAAGAGTTCTAGAATAATATCATAGCATAAAATCAGAACCCTCCCAACTGAATATTATGTGGCCACAAAACGGGGAGGAATACAAAACGGAAAAAATATTTTAGAACTTTGTTGAGCCAGAGCCGAAAGTAAAAAAAAAAAAGAGTATTCTCAAGAGAGAAAAAATAATTGCCAAACCTCCTTCTGGGCATGTCCAGCGAGAGATCGTAGAGTGCATGACTTCAAATTCAAAGTTCTTGACAATCGGGCAGTCGTGCGGATAGCGAAACCTCAGTTTAATTTTATCATCATCCGTCCCTGGGGTCTCGTCCAAGGGGGAGTTTAGCGCCCTCTTGTTGGCCCTTTCGGTGTCGTCTTTGAGTTGATCCAGGCACTGACAGAGGAACTCTTGCGCATCCTAGAAATGCAGAGGTTTAAAGACAATGGACACTATTGGTAATTGTCAAAGACCAGTCTTCTCACTTGGTGTATCTCAACATATGGATAAAATAACAAACCTGCGAAAATTTGAGCTTGATTGGTCGTCGGAGTTGCGAGATAACTATGAAAGAACAAAACACCCCTGCCATACGTAGTTGTGTGCTTTCAGATGCTTGATTTCAAGACCTCAAATTCTAAACTTGAGGTCTCGAAATCAAATTCGTGGAAAATTACTTCTTTCCTCGAAAACTACGTCACTTCAAAGGGAGCCGTTCCTCACAATGTTTTATACTATCAACCTCTCCCCATTACTCTTTAGCAAGTGAGGTTATATGCTGATAATTATTTGGAGTAATTACCAATAGTGTCCACTGCCTTTAAGAGTTAGTTGGATTACTTTGTTGTAGTGCATTTCCTTTTGACAATATTCTATTGTCACGCAGAAGTTTTGAGGCAGTTAAGTATGGCACCACTGCTCATTTAACAACAATATGGCAAGATGCATTTCGCAAATACCACTGCGGAAGCGCAGACTGTTGAATGAGGTGCATTGTGGGATAGATATGGATAAAATTTGATCACCAGCTAGACCACTATGCACCTAATTCCAAGCTTTACGCACGCACCCCAGTATTTGCGAAAAGGTGTTGTACTCTGATATTCGTATCGACACTCCGGCAACCAAATGTACTCTGAGATATTAACAACACTCTAGCAAGAAACAATGTAATACTCAGCAATATTAATGGCTCTTTAATATTAGCCGTTCATAAGCAACCTTTACAAAAAAACAATACAAGTGGGAGTGGAATTCATATACCTTATTAATAAAAAATGGACAAGGTTGGACTATATCTGCTCTTCAATAACCTTGCCGGCTAATCTGGATTATACAAAGTGAGTGGAACCTGATAGAGCTTGATTGATTGATTTGATTGATTGATTGATTGATTGAATGATTGGCTGATTGATTGATTGATTGATTGATTGTACAATAACCCAGGTCAGCTTGATTTTCTCTGAAGCAGCACCATTAACATAATGCAGATTTGATAACTTACGTGTTGCATAAATCCAGAGAATCGAGCTGCCGTTGTGGAGATAGCTTGCTTCACTTTACGTAGATACACCCCAATGCTCTCCGCTGAGTGATTGCTCTGCTTGGCGCATAGCAATTGAGCTAAGGCCCTGTAACAGTAATCGATATATCAATACTTATGAGCAAGATCACAACACCTAAAACAAAAGAATTTTGACAGGGAGATTCATAACAGTCACAAAACTTTTCACAAAACTGTCCGTGTTAACTGCTTTGCAGAGCAAACAGGGGTTGCCCTCAACTTTTTTTTCAACTGGCCAGCAGGACCAGTTGGCTTGATTTTTCACTGGTCCGCCAGGTTTTTGACTGGTCCATCAATTTGTTTATGTTATTTTTTTTTTAACTAATAGTATACTGTTGTATACCAACTGCTCGATTTCCGATCGTCGCTATTTCAAAATTCAACATGAATTGCAACGTAAACTTAACTGCACTGGAAGCCATACTTTATTTATGTGTACCAAGTTATTGTGTTCGTAAGAGGGCTCATTAATGTTAGAGTATTTTATCCTTAAAAATGTAATAACAATGTTATTAAAATTAATTTAAAAACAGGTCAAATTATTTGTCAGAGCAAAATTTAAAATGTCTTTATTTAAGTAGTTTTTTTTAGTCCACAGTTTATTGTAAGCACTCTACATAAAAGTATTCCTAAGTAAGAAGAACTTTTTATGAAGAAAAAAAAATAGTGTTTTTACTATAAAAAAAACACCCAAAAACACTTTAAAACCGACTGTTAAAATATCATTAACTTTTTATGTACTGCCTTCAAATCTACTGTGGGGGAGGGTTACGTGCGATCGCTCGAGTTATTTTATCATGTATAAACATTGCCTATTATTGTAGTTTAATAAGTATTCATAAACATAATACATCGTACCGAAGTTCCCAAAATCTTCCCACTTTCGTCCAGAAAAACCCCCAACAAAAAGTAAACATCAAAAAAGTTGCAACATCCATGATGAAGCATACTAGTTAGACAGTATTTTTTTTCAATTATGTGTATGGAATGGTCGGTGCCGGCGTCTGTTTTGTGAACAAAATGTTCATTTAAAAAACATTTTTAAAAGCAGCAAAAACAGCTGCGCCTTTGTTTAACACATGATTGCATTCTAGAACCCAGGTCTTTCTTGAAATCAACCCGCAAAAAACCCCAAACAACCGCGCATTATGTGACCAAAAAAAAAACAATGGATTGGAACAATAAACAAGATCGCCCAACAAAATTACCCAAAATCAGGACGGAAGAACTTTACTAAACACAATTAAATACTCCTTTTTGCTCATCCAGAGTATCCTAACTTGGTAATTTTTGTTGAATGAAGCCTCACCGTCTCGCTCGTTTTTCGTAAACACGCTAGACTCTTTTATTCCCACACGCAAATCTGCTCCATTGACGACCATGCTGCTGACAGAATATGTTTTGCTTTGTGGTCTTCTGTCAAGGCGATTGAAGCTAGTTTTGTAAGCTATCGCGTACTTTCACCAATAGAGGGCGTCTATTCCCACGCTATCGAATATTCTGAAACGCCCTTTAGCGTGTAGTATTTCTTACGCTTTCTGCCACACGTGAACTAATGCGAAGACTACAAGCCTTTGCGTTGCATGATGGGATTTTGCGCTGTGTATATGCGTGTGATCGTCGGAAGTCTGCCAGCGTTCAGCGGCACTTCGAGTAATTTTTATTACGTTTTACCCAAACCTTGACTCCTTGAGTGAATGTTTTTACGTTTTATTCGAGCCTGAAAATAGTAAAAAAAATAGTCATAGTTCTGTAGTACCGCTGCCGACATTTTTGACTGGTCAGCCGGACCAGTTGGCAAGGTGTTTCAGCTGGTCCGCCGCGATTTCTACTGGCATTTGGCCAACGGACCTGCGTTAAGGTCGAACGCTGGCAAATGCAGCATTATTATTTGATTTGTTGTCTTGTATGTCCCATATTAAGCAGAACAATACCATCTAGTGGGAGGGGGAGGGGGACACGGCGGAAATGTGCTAACTAATAAACATCAGGGTGTCCAAATGGAACCAATAAGACCTGGGCAACATTTCATAAAGCCTGTTACTGTTAGCACAAAAATATGCTTAGCACAGACCAATCTTGCTCAGCAGAAATTGGGTACCAGCCAAAATTCAATCAAGTTAGGATTGTTGCAACTGACGCCCCACTCAATTTTTGCTCATCAAATAAACTTGCTAAGCAGTATTTTCTGCTTAACAGCTTTATGAAATTGCGACCACTTTTAACATTGATTTAGAAGTATCATGGCTGAGCAGTATAGTGCACCGAACTCAAGCTCTGGTGTTCATTGTCAGAGAGTGGGCCCCCCAGTGCTAATAATTGTTTCAAACTATTCGAAAGCGCCCTCACTTTTGTGTACGTCGCTCAACCATGCACTGGGCGACTTTGTTAGGGGGCGACAGTGTCGGGGGGCGACTTTGTTGGGGGGCGACTCTGTCAGGGGGAGACTTTGTGAGGGGCGACTTTGACATGGGGCGACTTTGTAAGTGAGGGGGCGACTTTGTGGTGGGCGACTTTGCTGGGGGGCGACTTTGTAGTGGGCGACTTTGTAGTGGGCGACTTTGCTGGGGGCGACTTTGTTGTGGGCGACTTTGCTGGGGGCGAGATGACTGGTTTCCCCACAGACATGGTGGATTCAGATCAGAAGCATGTTGCAATGAATGGCCGACATGCCTCCTCAAATCAAACCATAGAGTAAGATCAAACCAATGTGTTTTTTAAGTTTTTATTTTAAATGATGTATTCACGAGAAGTTCAGTTTTAAAAACCCACAAACCAAAACAAAATATCAACAACGATGGAAATGGTTGTCTTTGTTTTTTTTCCAGTTAAATATTCCTGTAAAGAAATTTGATTTATTTTTATGTAATTGGGTTTATGTGCATTTCTAAATTGACCCATTTGGCAGCTAACTTCTGCTTGAGGCTCTCTGGTGGTGGTGGGCGGGGCAGACGGAAGTTCACCTTAACCGAGTCATAGATGAACCATTGTAGAGCAGTCAGGGTACCAATCATAACGACACGTGGGACCAGACCCTTCCACAAACCTAAATAAAAGGACAAGAAAAGAGATCAAGTAGAGACTGGATTAATTGAATTATTAACATCTGGATTATTAACACAGGTTTGGATACTAACCGAGACAATACATGTGAGGATTTTCAAATGAATCCCATCATGAATGAAAAGTAAAAAAGCCCAGTGCCACAATTAGCCTTTTTGAGGTTTGGTGGCCACTATAGGAGTGCACTGTGTGGTTTGAGTGTATACAGACAGATTTACACAAACCATACAGTGCTTAGTGTGTCCACCATATCTCGTGTCCCTACATACCGCCCTCTAGTGGTCTGAATTTAATTATTTCTCATCAGAAAAACCACCGAAAAACATGGCGGACTCCAGAGATGAACAGTTTGACGGCATGTTGATGGCGATGGCCCAGCAGCATGAGGGAGGTGTACAACAGGCAAGTATTCAAGGGTGGTAAAATAATGTCAGGGTGTTAGTGACAAAAGATTCGGAGATATTTCTGTGTACTGCCACCATTTTATCGGTAGAAACACATGTCCATGTTCTGAGTCATAACGTTACGAAATACGACTACGAATTTACGACGACATCGACTCGACACCTCGACTCGGGTCGGATCAGTTAAAAAACGGGAGACGATAGGGGAACGAAACCACAGAGTTCTAGCATAGGATCAGTGAGTCAACGAATACCCGGTATCCGTCAGCAGACTATGGAGGAATAAGAAGTGCTTATTCCTCCATGGTCAGACTCGTCATTGGAAGCTTCAAATGACAAAATCAGATAATTTCTTTACAAATAAAATACACAGTCCATTTATTCTAATCTATTCTCAGGAGTCCAGTTGAATCAATCATTGATCTGACTGTGACCATGGAGGTAGCTGTGACTAAATGATTGATAGATAAAAATGAAATGAGAATTACATGACTCAGTCATAATTCAGAATCAGATCAGAAAAGAGAACACTCAGGAGTCACAGGGACCATGCAGGAACACAGGGATAACTTTTCACTCACTTTTATAAAAAAAAAGGGATAGGCCCTATCTCATTGTGTTGTGAGGTTAGATACTATATATTATTTGATATTCAATAAACGGACACTTTTCCGGACACAGTCACACAGTCTCAACAAAGTGTCATTCCAGTCTGTGTCACTTTGCATCGGTTACATTTCTCCCATCCATTGACTGGTGACTAGAATTTGAGTTTACAAATAAGTTAGGGTCCGAGTTTAACTGAGGTAACTGAGGTAATGATCTCCTTATAAATATTTAACAAAGTGAATTGTTTTCTTGCAGATGATCAACACATTTTTCTCATTTTTGAGAAGGAAGACCGACTTTTACCATGGCGCACAAAAAGGACAAGCAGAAAAGGTACTCGCATTTTGTTCCCCTCCGAACAGCTCAGTAGCTGGCCTGTTCACTTGGTGGAGATAAACTAACTTCAAGAGCTGCATTGCAATGGAGTGGGGAGAACAGGTCTGGAATTACACGTAGGCCACAGAGGACATGCCTTCCGTTGCCCCCGCTCTTGGCCTTGGTGCCCCTTCAAAAGTTTCACATTGACTTAAAGATTTTCCAATTTAAGTGCCCTTCTTTGCAAAATGTAAATGGCCTAGCCTTTTAAAGATGAAATTCCAGGCTGGGGGGGGGGGGGGGTTGTGATTATTGAAACACACCCCCTGTAATGTAAAATGAATTATGGATGGGTGCAAAAGCTGACAGACCAGTGAGCGAAAATGCCAACTTGTCCTGTTGGCTACTAGTCACTGAAAAGGACAAACCCTGATTACGTGGTGTCTAATAACGATGTGTCCTATTTGTCTCCTTCCAGCTTGTCATTGAGGCATTCAAGACACACAACAAGCTAGCCGCGGATGAGAAACGCAAGAGAGATGAGGAGTCACAGGCAGCCAAGAAGGCCAAAGAGGAACGAGAGGCAAAGAGAAAAGCTGAGGAGGAGGCCAAGAAGAGGAAAGTTCCGGACGAGGAGCCCAAGATAAGAGAGATCACGGATGAAGAAGCGACGAGACTTCAGGCACAGATGGAGAAGGTAGCGCTGCCTTGCTTAGAACTTCTCACTAGCTTATAGCAAAGATCGAACCTCAGTCAACATTTACTTGATCTATTGACCCAATTACCAGATGTCATCATCCAAAGCTGACAACTTTCCCTGATTCTGCACAAAGTTTCCTGAACATTGTTGTACCAACGGTGGGCCGTGCTTGGCAGTCCTGCCCCAAAGCTAACAAATTTCACCCAGCACTCTTGGTAAAATACACTGTGCTGCCCAGCACAGAATTCACCCAGATTGCACTTCAGCAATGATGGCCCCATATCTACAATGTAAACACCTTGCTTGACTTAATTGGATTTAGAGCCCAACACTCTAAAAAGAAACTAATCTGTCCATGTTCTTATGAACAAAATTGAAAATTTCCTTGATTATGGAAACTTGTTCCCTATTAGGTTGAATGTACAGTTTCTAAACATTTCCATGATTGTTGTACAAAAAATCTCCGATATAACCTGGTCGTCACCAGTTGTTACACGGGGTTTCAAAATATCACTGCAAATTTGTCCAAAAATGTATTTTTTAGTTCGTCCTAGTAATCAGTTTAAAGCATTTCCTGTATACCTGAAGGAACTTTCTGTTTTTACAGGAGAATGTAGAGGGTGTAGGAGAATCAAATGGAACAGCCATGGAGAGTGGCGCCACTGCTGCAGATGGGGATAAGTCAACCAAGAAGGTGAAGTTCTTCTCCTGTTTGTCCTCCCTTCTCTCCCCAATAATTAATTTGTTCAATCTTTCAAAGATCAACCAGGCGTATGATTTCTCAGTTTTCTTCCTAATTTCATATCTAAGCCTTCAAACATTATTGCAAGAAGTAAATTAGTTGTCAAAGGTTTGGTGAAATAGTCCACATTGTGTCCAAACCTGTAGTTTTGTGCTTCTGATGTTGCACTAGAGTCTGTAAATCTCCTGAATTATAACATTGTAGGTTCCAGGTCTATAATAGTCAACTTAAGGAATTTCACTTGTTCACAAATCTCATTCATGCATTTTACTTAGTTATTACGTCTTTGTTTTCATTTCGTCCCCTAGGACGATGAAGAAGAAGAAGATGAAGCCGATAAGGATAAGATTAAACCCAACGACGGCAACGGAGGAGATTATCCTAACTACAGATTCACCCAGACACTCGGAGAGCTCGAGGCAAGTGTCGTCAATTATTCAATTGTCAAATTTCAGTGTTAGTATTAATTTTTCACAGCATTTACCAATGAGTTCACCAACCGATCTACTGCTCAGGCTGTGTATGTATGTAATTTGTCATTCATAACTACCCCAGACAGCTTGTCCATTCTAATTGTTGACGAGGAAATCACGTAGCCGTGTTTAAACATGTAATATAAACATGATAGGGATTATACGTGTCGTGGGCAAGCTTACACATGGCGCTAGATGAAAAATCTACTAGTACATACATGGGCATAAAAGTTACTATCCATGTCATATAAAAATAACACTTGTAATGCGCACATATCCACCCTGCTGGGTGGAGTTCAAGGCACAGTAGACCAAACTCAAACGAAAGAAAAAAAACACAACTAAATTAACCCTTGAAACCTGTGAAATAAGATAAGTTGAGAGTAGATTTGCATTTGTGGTACAAAGACAAGATGTAATATTAAGTGGTAGACAGTTCCAGATGCGTGGCACAGCTAAACAAAAAGACCCGTCACCACAGTAAACCAAAAAAGAAAGACAAAGACCAGATCTAAGATTATATGGAAGGCTAGAGAGTTCTAGAAGAAAAAGACCCATCACCCAAGAAGTGACGAGACTTGGGTTCATTGCATGGTGCTGGATCAAAGATTCCCTTGACAATTAACGATTCCCTTTGCCTTGTTGAATCCCCAGATCCACATTCCATTCAACGTTTCGTTCCCGCTCAAGGGCAAAGACATGACCGTTGTGATTGACAGGAAGCATTTGAAGGTCGGGATCAAAGGTCAGGACCCGATCATCGACGGTGAGACCTTCAGTGAGATGAAAGTCGAGGAGAGTAATTGGGTCATCGAGGACAAGAAGAGAGTTGTTCTGTTCGTCGAAAAGGTACTTGAAAGTATTTGCACAAATGCAAGAGCTTTTAAAGGCAAAGCATACATCTGGTTTTGGGAGTCTTTCAAAATGTAGATGTACACAATAAAACTAACATCTGAAAATTTCATTTGAAAAAGGTCGTTTTTTTGAGATATTGGCGAAAATCCGGAATGAATATTTGTCACCGCAGGAAGAATCATTCCTATTATTTAGGAGCATCTGTTTTCTTTTTACATAACCACATCTTAAAATGCTTTATACTACCAAACACTGTAACCAATAGTTTTCATTGCCATTAATTTTAAGAGTGATTACCAAAATGTATACCTTCCCTTTAAATAAGTGTTTCTTTTTAAAAAATTTCTTAAAAAAAAAAATTTCTTGCAAAACATAAATAAGGCGCTTCATGAATACAAGTTATAAGTTTACAGAGTGTATGTTTCTTTTTTTTCTTGTGTTCAGATCAATAAAATGGAGTGGTGGAGTAGAGTGGTTCTCACGGATCCTGAAATCAACACAAAGAAAGTCAACCCAGAAAACTCAAAGGTATAATATTTTCGGGATGTGATTTCTCCGGTTTTTTTTTACTAAAAAAATCAGTGGTTTTATTGCCAAGATCAAATCCATAAAAACATGAAGTATAAATGAATGTGTGGTGACACCTAGTTCCCCGAGCAAGGAGCTTCACTTCTCTCCACCCAGGGGTCAATAGGTACCTGTGAGGGCAGAGATGGTTCTTGTGGTGATTTAGCTTAGTAGCGCTAGCACATGTTTGTTACACAGGCTGTATACCCCCAGGGAGCTGAGATGGTTTTAAGAGTGAATAAAATCGCCCAGTGACCAGGGGTAACAATGTTGAAAGTGCTTTGAGTCGCCCTTCGGGTGTGTAAATGCTATAGAAAAAAACGACTATTATTGTTGGTTTGTATCAAGTGATACTTATTTATTTGTGATTGTTTACAGCTGTCAGATTTGGACGGAGAGACCAGAGGTATGGTAGAGAAGATGATGTTCGACCAACGACAGAAACAGATGGGACTACCCACTTCAGACGAGCAGAAAAAACAAGAAATGTTACAAAAGTAGGTTTCTCTTATCAATTAGATAGTAATAATATACTCTTAGAACTATGAGGTTCGTTCCGCTATGGTCTCATAGTTCTCATAGTTCTAGGAGTAGTAATTATAATACAAATCATTTAAAGCAACCAAGCTATTCGGAATTATAATTATTACTTATTCAACCTCATAAAACCAAACAGAAACAACAAAGCAAAACAAAATTACAGGGCGAGCTCAAGAACTGACAGGACAGCAAAATACACATTAATTATGATGACATGATCTGGATCTGGATAAACATTCTCCACCCTCTAGATGTGAGAGGAAAACCCCATAGAGTAATTCTAGGGAAATCCCACGCAGTCAAGTAGGGACTGAAAACCCAATCCGCATAGTGCCCCGGATGGGATTCGAACCGGGGTCCCAAAGTGGAAGGCAGGCAAGACACCTCTACACCAACCTGATTGCCCTTAACTAGAACAAAGCAAAATGAGTACACAATGTACATGGCATACAAACATTACAGACAGAGTAAATGAGGACGCATACATGAATAATTTTTAATACAGATTTTAATTACACATCTTGAATGAATACAGCCGTCGATTTCACCAAACTTCTCTCAACTTAAGATTAATCTTAGGACTTAGGACAAGTTAAGTTCGTACGCACACCTGTAAGGACACATTGAACCCATCCTAAGTTAGTATAAGTTACTCATCCTAACTCGAGGATTAATCCTAGCGCTTCGTATAATCAGCTGCTGCTCTCTGAATTCTATTTCTTATTATATTTTCACCTCAAAATATGATTTGATTTTGCTTGCAGGTTTATGAAGCAACATCCTGAAATGGACTTCTCCAATGCCAAGATCAACTAAACCTCTGTGGAGTTGTGGCACCGAGGGTGGAAGTGGATTGTTCGACTTATTTATGTTTGTTTGTTTGAATGATATTCCCATCAAGGGAACTTGGCAAACTCCCACTAAAGGGGTATAAACACCAAGCTGGCAACAGCCAATCTCTCTCACAAACATTGGGTTAACTTCTATGACTATGAAGTACACAAATCAAGAAATTGTGACTCATTAACTACACGACAATATTTATTCTAGTCATTGTGAAATGAGCGGTTATCTTGTGAGGTTTCGAACCCACAACCTTGTGATTGCAAGTCCTGCAGTCTAACCACTTAACAACGGTGACTTATCTTGTCCGTAAGGATCATAGACTTTGTCACGTTGATTACAGAGAAAGTGATGTTGTTTATTCCAGGGCCTCCTCTGGCAGGCAAGATTCTTCACATACATGTACATTTCATATGAGAATTTTTGGTACCAAATGTAATCAAGATTTGTTTAAAAATAAGTTGAGTTTGATTTGTGCTGTCTTCGTACCAAAGTTCATACAAAGCGTTTCAAAATCGAGGGGATTTTATTGCAACAAACAATCTCAAAATGCTGGATTTTATACTCAAGTCGTACATTAAATGTTATGTTTACAAAATAATTCTGTCTCAGAGTCTCATTCTGTATAAAAACAAATGTTGCACGAAAGCATATTGTGTTATAAAAACAATTTTATAAACTTCTACTGTGTGACCATTCAATGACTGTGGTTTTGAATGATAGATGAAAAGTACATACCACTGACCCCCCTCAATCAGCCGCCCTCACACCCCCTTTAAAAGACTGACCATACCCAGCTTCACTCGTGGTAGCCTTACCGGAATACCCCACACTGGTCAAACTCTTCATTCCATCACAGCATCAAAGAAAAGAATGTGCGTGGTGCGCAATAGAAGACTAACATGTCCTCGTACATTCACCCTTCCATAAAATAAAAACCAGACAAGAAAAAAGAAAATGCCAAGGAACAATTTGTATACAACATGATCCGCACTTCCTCTGTCCGTGAAAGTTGTGGAATTTGGAGTAACTGTTGCCCAGTAATCCAGGCCTACTAGTACAACACCCAAATCCTTTTAGATTGAATCACGACGGACGGAAATCTGTGACTGAATCCCAAGACAATGAATTGTTTGGGTATGTAGTACGACCCCCCCCCCCCTCTCTCACTGCATGTAGACATGGGCGAGTGTCAGGTCATCTGCTAGGCAAGCTTTAGTTGGGAGACAGGTAAACTTATCTGCTTAGCAAGTTTTGGTAGGGGGACAGGTAAACTCATCTGCTAAGCAAGCTTTGGTTGAGAGTCAGATAAACTAATCTGCTAAGCAGGTTTCGGTAGTCGGACAGGTAAACTCATCTGCTACAAGCAAGCTTTGGATGAGAGACAAATAAACTTATCTGCTAAGCAAGTTTCGGTAGGGGGACAGGTAAACTCATCTGCTAAGCAAGCTTTGGTTGAGAGTCGGATAAACTAATCTGCTAAGCAGGTTTCGGTAGTCGGACAGGTAAACTCATCTGCTACAAGCAAGCTTTGGATGAGAGACAAATAAACTTATCTGCTAAGCAAGTTTCGGTAGGGGGACAGGTATACTCATCTGCTAAGCAAGCTTTGGTTGAGAGACGGATAAATTATTATCATAAAACCTTTCTTGATTACAAGTAATGGGGAGAGGTTGATAGTATAAAACATTGCAAGTGACGTAGTTTTCGAGAAAGAAGTAATTTTCCACGAATTTGATTTTGAGACCTCAAGTTTAGAATTTAAAGTCTCGAAATCAAGCATCTGAAAGCACAGAACTTTGTGTGACAAGGGTGTTTTTTTCGTTCCTAGTTATTTCGCAACTCCGACGACCAATCAAGCTCAAATTTTCACAGGTTTATTTTATGCATACACCAACTGTGAAGAGTAGTTTGACAATTACCAATAGTGTCTAGTGTCTTTAACAATAGAGAGATCCACCTTCCCAATCTCTGCAGCCACTGTGGTAGCTTCTATTGTCAAGAGCACCAACCACGGATTAATACTATTCATTTGATTCTTTTGTTAAGCTCAACTATAAAACAGTCATCCGCTAAGCAAATTTGGGTAGGGGACAGGTAAACACTCTGCTAAGCAAGCTTGTTTTTTGGAGACAGGTAACCTCATCTGCAATCAAGCTTGGGTTGGGAGACGGGTTAACTCATCCGCTAAGCAAGCTTTGGATGAGAGACAAATAAACTAAGTTTTGGTAGACGGATACGTAAATTCATCTGCTAAGCAAGTTTTGGTAGACGGACAGGTAAATTCATCTGCTAAGCAAGTTTGGGTAGGTGGACAGGTTATCTCACCCAAAGCAAGCTTGGGTTAGGAGACATGTAAACTTATCTACTAGGCAAACTTTGGTTGAGAAGCCGATAAACTCAACTATTAAGCAAGTTTGCCTAAGATAAGGTAAACTCATCTGCTAAGCAAGTTTTGGTAGGGGAACAGGTAAACTCATCTGCTAAGCATGTTTGGGTAGTCGGCGGACAGGTAAACTCATCTGCTTTGGATGAGAGACAAATAAATTTATCTGCTAAGCAAGTTTCGGTAGGGGGGCAGGTAAACTCATCTGCTAACCAAGTTTCGGTAGGGGGACAGGTAAACTCATCTGCTAAGCAAGCTTTGGTTGAGAGACAGATAAACTCATCTGCTAAGCAGGTTTCAGTGAACAGGTTAACTCATCTGCAACAAGTAACCTTTGGATGAGAGACTATTAAGCAAGTTTGCCTCAAAATCACATTCGTTGAAAATTACTACACTATTGGTAATAATAATAATAATAATAATAATAATAATAATAATAATAATATGAAGCATTTACAAACGTTACGGACATTACATAGTATTCTAATGCCACGATTCGAGCACTGAATATTTGTTCATCCCTGACACTCATCTGCGAACAGTGGGTGTCCACGTCTATGTCCGTGTCCTACGTGCAGTTGGATAGAGAGAGGTGGGGGGGGGGGAGGTCTTTCTACAAACCCAAACAATTCATTGTCTTGGGATTAAGTCACAGATTTCTGTCCGTCGTGATTCAATCTAAAAGGATTTGGGTGTTGAACTAGTAGGCCTGGATTACTGGGCAACAGTTACTCCAAATTCCACAACTTTCACGGACAGAGGAGGAAGTGCATACAAATTGTTCTGTGGCATTTTCTTTTTTTCTTGTCTTTTTTCCCTCAATCAATGGAAGGGTGAATGTGTCGGGACGTGCCAGTCATTTATTGATGCACACATGTGCACATTCTTTTCTTTGATGCCGTGATGGAATGTTTGGACAGTTTGACCAGTGTGGGGTAAGGCTATCCCTGTGTGGAGCTGGGCATGGGTGGTCTTTTGAAGGGCGATTGAGGGAGGCCGTCAGTGATATGTGTTCATATTTACAAAAGAAGACACGATTGTAATTCTCAACGCTGGAAACTCATTGGCAATATATATAAATAATAAAAAAATAAAAAAACATCCTTTGAAAAAATAATTTCTACTTCACTTGAGTGAAGCAATTCATTTCATTTTTTGTCATTTCATTTTGATTTTCTCTTTTTAACAATTACAAAGAAATCACCAAAGTGGCATAGTTTCTGTACATTTGTTTAACCTGAGTCGACAAGCAATTTACAAGGGGCAAGCCCTTGACGGAATAATATAAGCCGCATCACCGCAAATCTCTGAAAACTTTTTCAGATCAGTGTATGAGCCACCTGGGCCTAATATCATAGAGCTGCTTAAGCACAGAAAGTAGCTTAGCACGACAGCATTGTGCTTACCAGAACACCACATGCATCAGGTGTGAGAGTCACACCTCAGGGGGTCTGTCTCATGCTCACACGTGCTGCAATCAGTTTCTCACCCCTCAGTGCCAGACCAGGGACCAGGGGGAAAAAAGCGCAGGGTGGGGAATAATTGCCTATAGGCAAGCACCTTCAGGAGGTGAAATCATTTTAAAAATAGAAACCCATGTTTTTATGCCGATTTTGTTCCGCCAGTTGTCACTTTGTGTGCCCTCATTCTGGTGAAAGTTTATGAAACATTTTGCTTTAAAAAATGATAGAAGCCATAATAATTTTGGATGTGAAAGCACGACGAGTAGTCTTTGAGACAGTGCGATATTCTTTGATTACAGCAGGGCCACAGGTGTGGCGACAGCAGGGCCACAGGTGTGGCGACAAGAAAAAGACTAATGCCGCCGTCCAGCTAATCAAATTAGCCTTATGGATGTCAGACAACTCATCCAGTGTTCAACTCAACAGTCTGACAACCCGACTGAAAAATCTCACTCCTAGCTAGTCTCTGAACTTAGCATTTCTGTTACAAGCAAAACTACCATGTCACATGTATCCTTCTCATATCTGCTAAGCAACAAAATTGATAACCAATTTTTGTCCTCTATGAATTTGAACTTGTGTTTGACTGCAAGTGCCAACAACAAGCACTCTAACCTCATCCGCACCCCTGGGCAGAGAGAAGGGGGAGTGAGAGGGTTTGAGGGGGGCAGGATGTCTCTGTCATATACCACCCCAAGTCAGCCTAGACACATGATCCGTCTTCTTACGAGTTGCTTTGATGAATCCTAGAAACTGTAGCTCCGATACGGCACGGATGAAGCGAGCTCTGATGTCAAACGTTAAGGATCAGAATGAAAAACACTGAAACTGTGAACAACAGTTTAAAGGAACACGTTGCCTTGGATCGGATGAGTTAGTCTATAAAAAGTGTTTGTGCTTGTTTGTTATAAAATGCATATTGGTAGAAAGATGTTTTAAAAGTAGAATACAATGATTTACACAAATATGCCTCGAAATTGCGTGGTTTTCTTTTTACTTCTTTGACTAACACGGTCGGCCAAATGGCCGACCAAATTTTTGACTCCCATAAATGGCCGACCGTGTTACTTGGCGATGTAAAATGAAAACCGTGCAGTTTGTGTGATATTTGAGTGGATCATTATATGCTACATTTAAATCATCTTTCTAACCATATGCATTTCATAAGAAACGGTTTCAAACGCTTTTTATAGACCAACCCGTCCGATTCAAGGCAACGTGTTCCTTTAAAAGAGAAGGGGGTCGTCCAAGTGTTCCCTGCATATTGCGCCACACCAACTTATAAACCATTACAATGGAATTGGTCACATACTTCAAAAACGTAGCTCCACAATACCTTGCAGGAAAATACTGAATTCTTAACAGTGACGGATATTTGCGCTATAAAATGAAGCCACTATTATCATCATTAATAGGCTGCCTCCACTTTGATGGTTTCGACAGTTGCTACGGCCAGACTGCTGAAAAGGCCTATTATTAAATGTGGTTGCTACAGCCAATATCCATAGTTGTAGCCAAAGCCGCGTGATTTGGACTCTAATGCCTAACTCTCTGTAAGGATACTGTAGTTGTGGATCTGGCTTCTTGTTGCCAAGAGAACTGTCATCATCTTCTTGGTTACCTGTAACCACGGTGATAAAGGCCTGTACCAAAAAAAGAACACAAATTTCCGATAATGTTTTCAAAGCGCCCAGACACTGCTAATATTGCAAATATTTTTATATAAAAATTGTTTCAGTAGATACCATGAAATAACATGACACAGAAAATTGAGTTTTGTGCTCAGAAATTGGGATACCATATTAACATACTACATTGAAAAAAAATTCATACCTGGATACGACCTTTATTTTGACCTCTTTATGTGAATGGAAGTAGGTAAAACCTTGCGGCCAGTTGCGGCCGCTATGGGGGCATTTTATTACAAGCCACCTGTGGCCGCTACTAAAGTGTTAAAGTTTAGATAATAACCGGTAGCCAACGGCTCTTTTCAGAACCACCCCAACTCATTGAGAGATTTTCATCACGTGTTACTGAAAACTTGTCCATATTACCTGTAGCCAATCGTAGAGGTTGATCAGGCGTCCACATTCCATATGCAGTTTGTAGGCTATGCATACATCAGGCATAGTGGCTAGTATTCCTTCTGTATCGGCCGGAGGGTGCTCACTCTGTGTAACCACGAGTATTCATAAAATACAAGATAATTAGTGGAATTTTGTTTACCCATTTTTGCCATAGGGAATCAAATTCCTATTTTTTTTTTTTTTTTAAATAAGGACAATAAATGCTAGGCCTATCTATCTATCTATCTTATATTGTGCAATACCTAAATGAATATATCAAATATGATATCAATCATAGAGAATTTATAAAGCACCTTAATCAAACACTTGCTCAAAGGCACTGAGGTACACATAAATGAATAAGTTATAGTTGATAGGCCTCCTGAAACAAGTGTCTTACACTTCACATAAACAAAACAATACACAAATGCAGAGAAAGGATACAAACAACACTAACACAGTAACAGTACTAAAAGGAATTCATTGTAAACAAATGGGTTTTTAACTTGGATTTAAAGGATTCATTGATACAGACATGAAAGAGTAAAGATATTGATTCATTGATACAGACATGAAAGAGTAAAGATAAACAAATACATTTAGACCTAAACAATTTAAGTTGGAGGGGGAGAGGCACAGTAGTGTCCTGCCATGGCCGACATATACACATACAGTTTCATAGATTACACAACAACAGAATTATCTTGCTTGACCTGTAAACAAGTTACAGGGTAAAAAAATAATAATAATAATAATAATAATAATAATAATAATAATAATAATAATAATAATAATAATAATAATAGTAAAAATTTAAAAAACGTGTGATACAATTACCAATTTTTAATAGTAACACTAATAATGTACATTTAATAACAATGTACATTTACAATAACCAATGGACAAAGACCAGTACATGCATCAAAACAACCACATGAAATAACAAACCTGTACAAGTACAAATTCACTAGGTCATCAGAGAGACACAAACATAGTGAAAGACCAAGTGAGTATTGGTCGTTAAAATGTTATGCATACCCTTATGCAGTAGTTTGTGACCGGACGTTTCGACCCTAGCAGAGTCTTTCTGGAAGGCTTAAGAGAAAGACTCTGTCAGGGTCGAAACATCAGGCCACTAACTATTTTTTGCATTGATGATAATAAAAATTAAAATAATAATAATACAAAGCGTCTTTCTCCGGAAGACGATCAGAACATACTGATCGAAACGACAAGATGAAACCAGCAGTTCTTTTCAGAACCACCCGTACTCATTAGAGATAGTCATTACATGGTGTTACCGCAAACCTTTCCATATAATACAAAGCAAGCTAGGCGTTATACAAAGAAAAAAGTGCCTAACAAAGGGAGAGAAACAAACAATTATAAAACAACACAGAAACAATCAATCGACTAGCCAAGAAAACAAAACAAAAAGAGGAGAATGTTAGGTCCTTTGAGTTGGTAACCAGTTTTCAATCAGCTCGTTCTATTTTTGAACACACTTTTGAACTGGGTCCAACTTCACACAATCAGTTGGGCAATAACTTAAATCTCTGAATTCTACTCAATGGTTTTTCTGTGACTCTTGTCAGCAGTTTTTTGTGAAAAACAGTAAAGCAATTGTTTAAAAAAGAACATTCACCCTTGAATATGAATTTTGATATACAGCTGTTTTCGCAGCGAATGTTTTGCAAGAGTTGAGCTAAGCACAAAATCAGTTGGGGAGCAGTCGCAACGGTGTAAACTTTATGGACTACATTTTTTGCTAAGCAAGATTTTTCTGTCTGTGCTTAGCAGGTTTTGGGCTTAGAATATAAGCAGAGATTTGATACGTACCTGTAGGTAATGAAATGGATTGTTTAATGCGGTCTGTATGGCAGCTCTTGGTGATGCGTTTATATGGCGTCTAACGTCAGCAACTGAATTGTAGTAGAAAATCTCATGGAGAGTCAATGTCTGTGGACACACCAAGTACTTCCTGTGATTAAAAAACAGACAAATAAAAATGAAGCAGCATTGACTTGAGGGTCTCAAAATGTCATTTTCTTAATTTTGACAAAGTTCAGATATAATAGATGTTAAATTTGCATCGGGATAAAGAATATTAATTTTTGGTTGTACCCATATACACCGATGTGTGTAGCACTGTATACTCAGTACTTTCCCCGAGTCCTGTGAAAAAAATCACAGGCATTTTACTCGGGTGGGATTCGAACCCACGACCCTTGCAATTTTAGAGCAGTGTCTTACCAACTAGACCACCGAGATTGCCCGGTAGCTAGAGGCAGTTCGAATCCTATAAAGTTCAGATAGAATTATTTCTCTATGGGATTTTCTAATAATTTTCAACTATCAACTTATTAGCCCCTTTCACACTGTATCTTATAGCCCCATGGAGGCCCCGGGGCTGTTTTTGCCCCAAGCAGATTTTTTTTCCGTTACCTCTCTTCTGTTACACAGAAGAGAGATATGCCAAAGTTTGATCTGTATCGAGCACTGTTAATTATGATAGAAGACGATTTCATTTGATAAATTCATCATCATCATCATCATCATGGGGGCTGTAGGGCCACCCAACCAATGCGATCTAATGCAGATTGCCACAGCAGACGTACCCGTGACTCGAAGTCTGCTTCCAGCTGACACACCCAGGTATTTATATATAAAATCTAATATGTATACAATTAATAAATAAAGTAAACAAGCCTACCTGAAGACAGAGTCAAGGTATTCCAATATTTCCTCCACCAGGCTCTCGTAGCGAGTTGGCTTACGAGTCTTCTTCACCGACTCCATCAGTTTCTGCTGCAGGGAGCGTAGTGTTATCCTCTCGGTCTTGTTACTAGACTCCTGCGCTGTGTCTTCCTCTGGTTCCTCTTCTACTGGCTCATGGCACCCGTCTACATGATAGGAATATATGTATATTAATTTTGGTTTTTACCCACACACCGATGTGCGTTAGCTCTGTAAACTCAGTACTTTCCCGACCAAAAAATATCACAGACATATCTTGGGTGGGATTCGAAAACAGTGGATCGTTAAAGACACTGGACACTATTGGTAATTGTCAAAGACCCGTCTTCTCACTTGGTGTATCTCAACATATGCATAAAATAACAAACCTGTGAAAATTTGAACTCAATTGGTCGTCGAAGTTGCGAGAGAATAATGAAAGAAAGAACAACCTTGTCACACGAAGTTGTGTGCTTTCAGATGCTTGATTTCGAGACCTCAAAATCTAAAACGGTGGTCTCGAATTCATAGAAAATTACTTCTTTCTTAAAACCTACATGTACTTTACTTCAGAGGGAGCCGTTTCTCACAATGTTTTATACTATCAACAGCTCCCCATTAGATTTTATGCTAATAATTATTCTGAGTAATTACCAAACGTGTCCACTGCCTTTAATTTTACTGCGGAGTGAGTTCTTAATTGAACTCTAGCTTGCTCTCGTCATTGTCAGGAGACTTAATGTTTTAGATAAATTGGGCCTATACCTGTGAGAGTCTGTAGTCTGGCATGGAAGGTTTCAAGTTGAAAGCGAGCTTCTTGTAACGGATTATCAGAGCAGGACAGTCTCTCGATACAAGATGTCAGGATGGTCATTAGCTCCACTCTGGCCGTTAATCTAATCAATAATCAATAAATAGTCAATAAGAAGTACTTATTTATATGGTTTTTAACACCGTCAACCTTGAATAAATGGACAGCAAGAATAATGGATTGACAACCAAGGACAGGGAAAAGGAAAAGAGGTAGACGGAGAAGAAGATAGAGAAATGACATCAGGGCATATATGCAGGAACAACATGTACTAGAACTGCAAGAAATGGAAATGAATAGCATTTCCATGAGGAGGGCTACAATATCTAAAATTAAGTGGTAGAGAGTTCCAGATGCTTGGCGCAGTTGAAGAAAAAGACCTGTCACCCCAGGAGTGACGAGACTTGGGTTCATTGAGAAGAAGCATTCCTTGACCTAGTAAGTAAACTAAGTAAACACAATAACAAACAAACAAACAAACAAACAAACAAACAAAAAAACTAACAAATTTCAAAGACTGACCTGAGAAGAGCAAAGGCTTCCTTGTACCCCTGGCAGTCCCAGATGTTCCCTTCCAGACACATGGAATACAGCTCTCGCTGTTGCTTTCCCAGTGGGTGATGTGGTAGGTGGCCCGTCAAGATATTCAGGCTTTCCATCACTGGGTAGAATGCCTTGTGGTAATCGAACAGCTTCTTCAAGAGTTCCTGCAGTGTTTTCTGTTGAACAGTTTGCAAAGGACCAGGGTTAATCATTTGATTCTCAAGTAGTAGTCCCAGGCGATTTTCTACCTTCCACCCAGGTAGTAGTTAAAAAGCAGGACAGTGCGTTTCAGAACTGAGAAGTCTCCCGAAATCTGAAAAATGTACTCTGTGCTAGTAGAATATAAAGCAAGACAGTTCTCTTAAGAACAAACTCCACTGGCAAGTAGATACACACATTGTGCTACTGCAAACCAAATACATATGTTGATACCTTACCACGTAATCCCTCAAATCCCTTATTTAATTCTCTTAACGTGAGATATTTGCATCAAGAGCCTTGACTTGCCATACAGCTTCTTGAAGGTGAGGGCTACACCTAACCGATTTGGGCTGTGGTCCCACACCAACTGCTACCAGGGGCACGTTGCCACCAACTCCTGGGGCTGAAACAGGGTATACCATCTTTACAGTCCAGAATGCAGTACCTTCCCAACTTTTTACAAGGCAGTTACAGTTAAGTGCCTTGCTAAAGGGCACAAGTGTCGTGACCCAGATTCAAACCCAGATTCAAACCCAGATTCAAACCCAAATTCAAACCCAGATTCAAACCCAGATTCAAACCCAGATTCAAACCCAGATTCAAACCCAGATTCAAACCCAGATTCAAACCCAGATTCAAACCCAGATTCAAACCCAGATTCAAACCCAGATTCAAACCCAGATTCAAACCCAGATTCAAACCCAGATTCAAACCCACACTCTGCTGCTGACAACAACCAAGCTTTGGTCCTGTGAACTAGACCAGTCGGCCACAACACAACGATTATAACAAATAACCATGAGCATGTGTACAGAGACATTGACAAAACAGAAGAGTGTGGGTTCGAATCCCGGTTGTGCCACTTGTGTCCCTGAGCAAGACACTTAACTATAATTGCTTCTCTCCACCCAGGGGTAAATGGGTACCTGTGAGGGCAGAGATGGATCTTGTGATTGGTTTAGCCGAGTAGCGCATACATTGCGCACAGGCTGAATACTCCCCAGGGAGCTGAGATGGTTTAGGAATGATTTAAGGCCCAGTGACCAGGGGTAATAATGTCGGAAGCGCTTTTAAAACACGTTATTATTATTATTATACAGTTTTGTTTTACCCTTACAGTACACCGATGTGTACATGTATATGCACTGTCTCTGCAGTACTTTCCCCCGAGTTCTGTGTTAGGGTAAAACCACATTAAATTATTTACCCCTAATGCAAAACCTCACATCCAATCAAAGGTAAATACAAAAATTAATAAATAAATAGAATGGTTACCTTCAGATGTTTATCATCAAGCAAGAGCGCCCTCTGTTGGTCTGGTGGCTGGTCTTCAACATACCTGACGGAGAGAGGAGATCAGATATTAAAGATAAAGATGCATTACCTTAGACTGGTTTCCATTCATTTTTGTTTATTAGGTTTGGGTTATTTTTTTTTAATATCACATTCATCAACATCAACTGTAAACAGCAAATAACATGAAGGGATTAAAAGTATTATATAAAATATGTACATCAAGAATGTACACAAAAATATGATAAGAACGATTTAAAAAAATTATCACAAAAGATACAGTAAAAGCAACATTGAAACCCTGTAGTGAGTAAAATGCAAATAAGAAGGCATGTTACAAATTAAAAATGCAAGTAGGAAGGCATATTACAAATTTAAAATGCAAGTAGGAAGGAATGTTACGAAATTTAAAATGCAAGTAGGAAGGCATATTACAAAATTTAACAATGCAAGTTAGAAGGAATGTTAGAAAAGTTAAAATGCAAATTTGAAGGCATGGCACAAAATTAACACTTCAAGTTTGAAGGCATGTTACAAAATTTAAAACACACGAAGACTGAAAAGGAAGTGTCAACAAAAGTAATAACATTTCACAAACATTACTTCTGTGAACATTAACAACAAAATTAGCCAAACAAAAACATGTTTAGTGTTCTTGGGGGGGGGGGGGGGTAAATGGCCGTCAAACACATTTCTTAATACAAACGACCAAACGACTGGGTTATTTTTAAAAAAAATTAATCTCTTTTGCCGAGATCGTCAAAACATTGTCTTTTTTTATAAAAAAAATACTACGAACGAAAAGAAAAAAAAAACGTAAAAAAAAAAACGCCTCTACAAAGAAGCAGGCGAGGATGCTGAACATGTTTTTATTTTTATTTGCCCTAATGAGGCCACCAAGACACATTTAAACAGAGCCATTGGCCATGCTTTTTGGAAGCGATACTTACGTTCTGAATGACACAGCTTGCCTGAATAGCTCTAGCTGCTCGTGATTCAACGTACGTACTCTATTGAGACCTTCTCCATAGTTACAGCATAACAAACTCAGAGGGTTACTGAAGAAGTGATCCATTAGTGAGTACTGTAAATAAACAAGAAAATTAAAAAATTAATTACCGTATTTTCCTGCGGATAAGATGCTCGGCGGACAAGGCGCAGGGCGCTAAAATGACCCAAAAAAATTCAAAGGTCAGCAGACAAGGTGCACCGCCGCACAAGGCGCATGTTTAACCGCACACAAAAGAACACCTGGCGCCACCCGGTGTCGGTACATTGACACAAAGACGTAATTTGTTGCCTTTGAGAACCTACGTATACCGACCTTCATCCAATCAGCCAACGCTGTATATTGTTAATAACATAAAGTCCGGCCCAATCAGCGGGCAGAAACCATGGTCCACGCACTGTCTGAAGTTAATTTTATTTGCAACATGAACACAATGCCTCCCTGGACATCCGACGTCCCACAACGAGGATCCTTGCTGATACAGATATATTGCAAAGACAGACGGACGTAGCGTGTGTGTGTAGTAATGTATTCGCCGGCCGGGATGTCGCTGCATGCACATTAATATGCACATGTACACTGTGGATTGCGCTGCTCAATCTCAAGATTGCACAACAGATGTTGGGGACATGTGGGCACCGTATTGAGCGATGTTCGCCGACGGGTTGCGCTACGCCCTCGCATTTGCACTGCCTGGAAATGCGCTAAAATTCCCACGTGACTGTGCGAATCCCAAGCATGCCCAATCACGTAGAGTCTTGTCTCTATGCGTTTATTGCTGGTTCGCATAATTTTTTCCAATAGAGGGCGTTTAACCTCACGCTATTACATTGTTCCAAAATGCCCTCTAGCGTTCAATGTTTCTTGTATTTATTGTCACACGCACAGTAACAACAACTATAGGCGCGATATCTGCTTTTGTGTTGCGTGATTAAATTTACAGACCTCGAAACGGTTTGCGTTTTCTGTGTCATTTTGAGAGATGTTCGAGTCTGAACTTGGACATCGTTGATTTTAAAGGCAAGTTTTATGCAAGGGCAAACATGATTTTAAAAACCGTTCCTACCCGAAGTTTTGAAGCAATAAAATAATTCAATAAAATAAAATGTGTTTTCGTCCCTAATTTTGTTGGCTAGTGTTGTATTATTTTATTTGGCCTTACAAAACAAATACCAATCATATCCTAGTAAGACAATGCTACGTTACCATAATACTTTTTAAAGCAAACGTCTAAAAAGAGGCAATTTTTAATACGATTTGAACGTTTATTGTAACAATAATATAAAACTCTTGTCCTACCAAAGATGACAGTTAAGTTCCCAAAGCACTTATCAATCACAAAGGTCTAAAAAGAGGCAAATACAAAAATAAATTATTACCCCATCCTTTTAAATTACGTTCAGCCTAAAGCACACTTCAGAGATCATTGTTCTCTACAATAAAAACCCTCAAAGTTTACCACACAGAGCGGTTGGGTGAATGACGTTTGTATGAAGTTATTGATTGTCAATCGTTTTCGGAACGAATACCCGGCCACACAGAAAAACGTTTGTACACCGCCGACGTCTGTTAGACCGAAAGCTAGACGCATTGCGGCATTGATGGAATGAAAGCGCGGTCATGGGGAATAAACACGTTGCAGCATTGTTGGAATAATTGGACCGTCTTGGGGATTGCGGCATTGTTCGAACGAAAATACGGTCTCAGTGTCTGAATAGCCTTGTTTGACCACATTATTGAGTAAGGATTCTTCACAAAGATCGTTGATTTGAACTGGAAATCAATCGTCAGCAGACAAGGCGCACCGAAAGATAAGAGGCATTGATGTTTTTGGGGTCTAAAAAGTCAGATAAGACGCGTCTTATCTGCAGAAAAAAACGGTACACCTTAAGTAACAGTCAAATAAAAAAGGTAATTCATGTTTCTTGCGTAACAATTTGAATTACCACCTGTATAAGAAATCTGTTGTTGCGAATGGTTCAAGTCAAAATGAGTCAAGCACACCAGACTGCACGATCGAAGCAAGCAATTTTGACAGTCCAATTTAAATTGACAAATGTTTGGCTGCTAGGGCTAAACATTCCCCCCCTAATTTGAGAGCTATGTCTTGAAATTAAATTAAATATTCAATAAGTCACCAACAACAGACCTGAAGTCCCTTGACAAAGTTGATCACTGAAAAATCATGGAAGAGGAAAATGTCCAGAAGAAGTTGGAAGACTTTGTGTCCGAGTTTGAAAGGATGGGATGGCGTCAAAAGAACCTGGAATAAAGATAAAATAACATTTTCTTAACTGGGGGTAAACGACATGAAAATCTGCTTAGTATAGAAAACCTTACTTAGCACCAATGATGTTAACAATCAAAATCCCATGATGCAGTGTACATTTCATGTGACTGGTTCCCGGCTTAAATTACGCTGAACAAGAAAATAGGCTAAGCAAGATTTCAGGGCTAAACAGTTTTATAAATTGGGTCGCTGGTCGTTTACAGAATCTTTTGACTAAATGGCATTTACACCCTCAGCCACGGAACACGACTGATGGCCCTTCTAATTTTGAGCAGTAATATGTGGTGTTGCAACGCTTAGCCATTTCAAAATTTAAATGAAAAAACCATCAGTCAGCTTGAAATTGTGCTTAATGTTTGAAGGAAACCAAAACGTCGCAGAGTGGATCAAAAATCCATGCCCAGTTTTACTTGGAATCAAAATTGGGCCCAGATACCAGCCTGACCGGATGTCTGTATCCTTACACATGTACCTTTGACCTCACATTCATGTCACATGGAGATTGACAGTCAATAATAAACACAACATGATGTATACAACAGTATCCACATATATGCTGCATGTAGACGGTAGAAAGTGCAAGCTGACACTACATCACTTGGGATCAATCATAACACATATGGAAAGCTTACGCCACTACACAATTATCCGACGAAATTGTAGCAAATGAAATCATTGGGCCTGTGAGACCAGGCAGCTTTATGAAATTGGACGCTGGGCCATCTTTACCCTTCCAGAAAAGACAGGGGCCCAGTCTAGGGCCTTGACTGACCTTACTGATGAGTTGACCCAAGTAAACCGTCGAGGGCTGAGCTTGGAACTTCTCAATGCTGAGAAGCGAAGACACATCCTGGGGAAGGATTCGATGAATGGCAGCTACTGATGTCGCTATGCCAAAGATGAACACAAGAGGGAGCTCTACCAAGTACTGGCTGGGTATGTAAAGAAACATGGGAGTACAGTTATGGACACTAGGACAAGTTTGAGTGTGCACTACATGGTTAATTAATAGTTGTTTATTTTGACTCTCAATACTTGGGATTTGAAATCTAGTAGCAGTTTTCAAATCTGCTTAGCAGATTTCCGATTTCTGCTTAGAAAAAAAAATCAGAAATAGGCAAAAATACAGAAGATTTTCATGCCTGTAAGTAGATTGCTACAAGGGTGTTTTTGTTCATTGATGATGACCAAAGGAGCCCAAATTTTAATAGGTTTGTTAATATGTTTGCTAGTTTGTTTATAGGGATTTTGCATAATGAGACTATTATTTTTTTGAGGCAGGCAGCCTTCTCCACACGCTTCGTTTTAAGCACAGAAAGTGGCCATGCACAATAAAATGTTGCTTACCAGAATAAGATCTGCAGATTATCCTGATAATTTCTGCTCAGCAGAAAATTGTTAGGCAATATTTCCTGCTTAAGCAGCTCTATGAAATTGCCCCGGTCTCACCTGCACATCAAAATAAAATCTTGAAGAACTCTCGGATTGAAGCTCTCTAGGTCTTCGAAGAGTAAAACGATGGGTGGATGTTCATTGTAGCTCTTATTCAGTAAGCAGCTAGACCGTCTTCTCTTACTACGTGGTGATTTCTTTGGGAGTTTAGGTGGAGGGGAGTCTTGCCGATGGGCTTTCCGTTTCTGCAAATTGAGTTTACACTTTTCAATTACTTTGTTTCAAATTGTCACTTCTTAACGCAGTGTTTTAAGCCCGGTGCGTACTTCCTGCGAATGATGCCACAGCTCTGTTTTGGGCTGCAACAGTTTCGCAGGAGTTGAGCGCATCTCAACTCTTTCAAAATTATTTGCTCTAAATTTGTGTCGTCAAAATAAATATCGATACCTATTTGCAGGAAGTATGAACTGGGCTTAAGTTGCCAAATCTAAGTTGTCTTGTTTTGTCTGTTTACAAATTTTACACACCAGTATTACTTCTGAAATGGCTTTTTGTTTTCACCATCTACTTGAGCACATTATTGGCAGAGGCATGTGACACATCAAAACTATTACTATTATTACATGTGGCGACTGTCTGTCCATGTTTCCCCATGAACCATGGATTGATGAAGTGCATAGCTACATGCTTGTTGCCTTAAAGTGGATGAATATAACTTTATTTGACCAATAAAATGTTTGTGATACGAAAGATACATTTATGACAATACATGCTTAAAATCTGGGCTTCTAAACACCTGGACGTACCTTTACTGTGTCTTGATACCACGCTTTCAGGACCGGCATCGTTGCTGGAATCTTCTTAACGTTCAGCTCTTCCTCATCATCGCTCAGCTGAGATTGAAAATCACAAAGAAAACAATAATTATCATCATTTAGGGTTTACAAGGTGTTGCGGTGTGAGCAGCCATTGCAAGACACACTGCGACGAGCCCCTTCTTTTAGCGATAAGGCATAACAGAAAAAACGTTATGTTGGTGTAACAGGCCCCCCAAAATAGTGTGGTAAGTCAGGATTTTATTTGCACAATCTTGTTTGATTTCCGTACAAAATACAGAAAAACAAGACCAGTTGGAAGTTCTACCCGTGTATACACCATTGTGAAACGCAGCGCAGTTTAGTAGAAGTCAGGGACGCGACTACATGTATGTACAATGTATACTTGTTGCATCTATCTCCGTATGTACATGTACACTGTACAAAGTACATTGTATAGAGCCTGCGCAATCTTCTGACTGCATGTTTGATCGATGGTGCAACATTGTGCACTCCATGCCCAAACTTCCATGCGCGCCAGCGTCAGACAAGTCAGTGAAACAATGAGAAAAGGTCAGAAATATTTTCAAAAGTAAAAACTAATTTATATAGATTTTAATCATTAAATTTCTTCCCAGGAAACAAAAGTTTAATCCAGGGTTGGCCGTTTTTTGGGGGGTTTATTTGTAACTGGGTTCTTTTCTGCCTTACACAGCTTGATTTTACATCACACCCAATCGTAAAATCATCAACATTTTTTTCTCACAAACAAATAAAAAAATCAATGCTTAACAACCAGCCGGAATGAAAACAGCAACAAGTGATCTTTGCTGATTTCATTTACAATGTTTTCAAACATTGAGAAAATTAAGTTCACATGAGATTAAACAGATAATTCAAATTCAAATAATTCAAATAATTTTCCTAATCGTAACCGCGAATACCGTTTATGACCTAACCGGATATCCGCAAGGGGCGCGGATTTCTTTTAATAAACTACAAAGAAACCGGATTCCTATTATCTGCGATGGCCGGGCGACGACCGATCGGAATGTTTTGTCTGAATCCTCATGGAACTTCTATTAAGACAGCATAAAACATCATAAAACAGCATAAAATAAGTATTTCACCTATGCTCACCTCTGTAAAGAGTTAAAACAATGACATTTCTGACGTAATTTGTTCAAAAATTATGAAAGTTTTCCTTCACGTAGGGTCAATAACGGTATCAAAAGAAAAAGCAAATCGCCATCTTTAAATTAGATTCGGTTATTTTTATGAATGAACAGATTGACATTGTCTAAAACTAATATCAATCCGCCCTACGGATGACCACAAACAAACAGCGCCCTCTAGCGGCAAAAAAATAATAATACAAAAAATTGAAAATAGCGCCCTCTAACGGCTGGAAAAAACATTCAAATATCTGGTTAATTTAGAATACTTTGCCAGCGATTAACCGAATACCAAATTTCACTATTCACCAGGCAATATTATAAACAGATATGACCCAATCGGTGTGGGAGCTCCGTTTTTGTATAACTACTTTGTTTCAACATGACGTGTAGACCAAAGCATTAACCCACAAATCAAGAAGGGTAGCTAGTTTTTGGATCGACAATCACAAAAAATTCAGATGAGTAATACAAAATTACAAGTAAACAGTAGACAAACACACTACAAACAGGTTTTTTTAAACAGGATTCCCGTTCAAGTAGCTGTTTAAATCCATTTAGAATAATTGAATAAAAAATTCTTGAGAATGATGCAAGTGCTTACAATATCATCGGTACCCATTAGTTGGGAGACTAGGTTCGACATCAATGCTCTGATGTTGTTGCAATCACGGGATAAAAGACTAGCAACATGAGGGGTCACTTGATCCTTGAGCAGGTTGGTGACACTTGTGAATGTTGCACTGTGGTCCGGCACATTAACACCTAGCACGTGGAAAAGTAGAGAAGGAATATTAGTTTCAATTTAGTTGGGGCCTTGTCGCACGAGGTAACTTTAACAGGTTACTTGGAGGCAACCAACTGCAGTGCATAATAATAATAATAATAATAATAATAATAATAATAATAATAATAATAATAATAATAATAATAATAATAATAATAAAGGAACATTTATAAAGTGCCGAATGCAAAGCCTATAAGCGCTGTACACAAATATAGAGATTAAACAGCTAAAACTCAATGTCAGGACCACTTTGGTAGTACCCCATGAGTAATTCTTGAACATTGTCTTACGATCCACAAGAATAATTGGTGAACATTCAAATGAAACTGTCTTTTTCTTTTTGGAGATTGCCTGGAACTGGTTGCCTGTAAATTGTCTCGTGTCACATGGCTTGACAGTCACAGATTGGTTTTTGTCAACGCAATGCTGATTTATTGGCAAAAGTATACGAGAAGACACAATAAAAGTCACTTTAGTGAAACTTTCAGCTGAATACATTATCTACTTGTTGAAAAAAAAAATAATAATAATAATCTATCACAGTATCTTCACAAGACTGCAAATCTATTTTTTTTTTTTTTTACAACATCAACATTTTTTTTTTATCAGTTTGTTTGTATTATTTTCTTTGTTATTTTCTTCCCCTTGTCTTTTATTGTTTATTCTATTTTATAGTTTAAAACCCTAACAACCCCCATCCCATCAAACTCCAACAGCAGGTTTTGTTGGGATTTGATGGGATGTGTACTGTGCATCTCTGATATGGTGTTGGGATATGATGGGATGAGGTCTGCAGGCCTTGGGTAACAGTGTTGGGATTTGATGGAGTGGGTGAGGTGAAGTTGTAGTTTTGGGTAGTTATTTCAATGGATTAGAAATTTATAAAAATATCTGCACTGAAACAGGTGTTGGGATTTGATGGGTAAGGCACTGCAGGCCCACACTCTTCATACTTTGTAGTAAGCCAAGAGTACACAACCCATCAAATCCCAACAGGTATGAGCCTGTTGGGATTTGATGGGATGGGTACTAATGCAGAATGTGTGCTGTTGGGATTTGATGGGTTGTGTACTGTGTACTAGCAGTGTTATTCCTTGGTGTTGGGATTTGATGGGATGAGGACTGATACTATAAAATATACTTAGGAGGTTAGGGATTTATTTTAATGTAGGCACATGCTTTTTAAATATGTTTTCACAGTCGTTCATGCTTATTTGTTTCTGTTCGGAATTTTAATTTATTTAACCTTCAATGTATGCTTTAATTTTATTTTCTAAGATGTTTCTATTTTAATTGTTTACTTTACATATTGTTTTATTATAGGCTATATGAATATTTTTAATTGTGTATTATCCTTTCCTGTAATTGGCAACCCGTCCGCTGATGGTTTGGTCAATAAATATATATAACTTCTGTACCTAAGTATTTATAAGGTGGCAGAGGGTACCAACTGCATTTTTTTTTTTTTTTTTTTTTTAAGGAGTGCCCCCTGAAAAGACAAGCATAATATCCCATAGGGATAGCTAAGAGCTTGTTTCAACAGACCATTCCACGATAAAAAAAAAACAAGAAGAAAAGAAAGGAGATAATGGTTATTGGACTATGCCTCACTCACTAGAAAGTGATGAGAGACACAACAACTAGCATCACCTGCAATCATAATTGCCGTAAAACAGGACGCTACTTAAGGTATTTATTTATCTCTTGATGCACATTCACGACCGGACACCGTCCGTAAGAAATCAGAGAGCCTGATCTCATCCAACAGTGGCCCAAATTCCATTGCAATTGAGCACAGCAGGGGCCAAATTTCATGGTTCCGCTTACCGTAAGTAAAGAGTTGGCGCAAAAGGAAACAGACAATTTTGCGCTTACGCCAAGCGGATCTTATGGGTGACCAGGTAATGTTTGCTTGTGTGTGTGCGTACTCCACACTACTGGGCATTCTTCGCTTACACAGCTAGCGAAGCAATTTGGCACCTTCACAATAGGCGAATGCTGACTGTAAGCGCATAGTTCAACAGTAAGCAGAGCATGAAATTCAGCCATGGTGGCTCCAGTTTACAACTCTCATTGCACCATTTGAGGCAATGGCTTCCTATTATCAGCAAGTGTGTGTCTCAAGATGCCACTGTGCCATATTGAGGTGTGGACTAGGGGTTATTAAGAAAAATAACAATAGTGCCTTCTTATATAGCGCACATATCCATCACTCAGTGATGCTCAAGGCGCTTTAACAGACAGTATTTTCCTGCAAGGTATGTGGGACTACGTTTGAATTAGAAGACAGACTCCTTTTTGCATAGGACACCATGTAATGTTTTACAAGGTGCTGTGTCGCAATATGCAGCCAATCAAACCAGAAACCCCAGGGCAATCTCCTTCTCTTTACGATAAGTGCACGCTGTTCTTTTACATGCGTTACACAACACACAGGACCAAAGGCTTTACGTCCCATCCGAAGGACACAGCATCAGGGTTAAGTGTCTTGCTTAAGTGTCACGAATGGAACTTAAACCCACACTCTGCTGATTAGAAACACCATTCTCTTAACCACTAGGCCATGACATGTGTCTGGTGGACATTGACAGTAGGAGGGTTTAAAGCCATTGGACCCTTTCGGAACAGGAACAAAAAAAGTTCACAGATTTACAAATAACTTACAGGGTTTACAGAAGGTAATGGTAAAAGACTTCTCTTGAAATATTATTCCATGAAATGCTTTACTTTTTGAGAAAACTTTAAAACAATATCAATTCTCGATATCGAGATTTCGGATTAACATGTCATGACACAGCGAAACGTGCGGAAACAAGGGTGGGTATTCCCGTTATTTTCTCCAGACTCCGATGACCGATTGAGCCTAAATTTTCACAGGTTTGTTATTTTATATATAAGTTGAGAAAATAGAATTAGCTGTTGCAAACAACTTACCAACCAAATGGACCGAGAGTATAAATGCAAAAAAAAGTTAATGGCCCGACGTTTCGACCCTAGCAGAGTCTTTCTCTTATAAGTTGTGATATACCAAGTGTGGGCCTTGGACATTACTGTTTACCGAAAGTGTCCAATGCCTTTAAAAAAAGAATCATAAAAAACATTTATTTTCAAAATTCTGGAAAGCCTTACCAGCTACAAAGGCCGCTGTAGGCACCTCCTGGATGACCCGCCGCGGTCGCTGCTGCGGTATTGCATCGTCGCTAGAATATCCAAAATGCGCATTCTTGATGAACTGGAGCAAGTCTGTGAATATCTGCACATTGACTTCTGACTGCAACTTCTGCAAGGAAAAAAATAGACAACTATTTGATTCAGATAAAAGCACAAAACAATAGGCTTTAATGAAATGTATAAACAAGAATGGTGTGTTGACAAACACAAATGCCCCGCTGAGTTTAATCTCATTCACAAGTTATTTCTAGGACAACAATTCTTTTGTTTTAGCCATAATGATCTTCAATATTTAACTGAGGAGGTCCAAAACAATAGGATTCTGGGGGATCCCTGGACCAATCCACAAACCAAGTTTGGATTTTATGTGCAAAGTCCTTTTCAAATTTTGGCTTGGACAACATTTCTTTTGTTTAAGCCATAATGAGGCCTGTGGTTTCTGGCTCTGGGGTCACACAAAAGACAGCTTAAGCGGATAAAGGGCTATTGTTTTAGGGGGACTGTCTCGAACAAAAAATGTTTGGATTGAAAGCGTGCGTTGTGTGTTGTCTGTGTCATCGCAATGTGGAAAATGGTACTTTATAGCGAAAAATTAAACGTCCGTAATAAGTATATAAAACAAGGCGGCAAAAAAAAAACATACACACACACAATTTGCATTTCTTTATTTTTGATAAATTTAATCTCACACCATTAGCTTCCAGCAGTATTTGGTACTACCCCCTAAGGGTACAAAAGATCAACAACTATTGTTTGAGGGGGACTGTCTTAAACGAAAATGTTTGGATTAAAAGCTTGCGTTGTGTGTTGTGTCATCGCGATGTGGAAAATGGTACTTTATAGCGAAAAAATTAAATGTCCGTAGTAAGTATATAATACAAGACAGAACAGACAAAAACCCCATTTATATACACACACACAATTTGTATTTCTGTATTTTGTTCATAAATTTAATCTGACACCATCAGCTTCCAGGGGTAGTTGGTATTACCCCCTAATGGTACAAAAGATCAACAACTTCCCTTAATAATAGAGAGATCCAGCCAGCCAGCCAGAAGAAGAAACCTCATGCCCAAACTTGGCAGCAACTGTCCTAGCTTCTGTTGTCAGGAGCACTACCATGGATTAGCACTATTTAATTGTTTCTTTTGTCAAGCTCAACAATAAAATTCAAGAGCCAGGGGTTCTATGGACTTCTTAATCCCTACTCGATTTAGCAACCAGGCTTGAAAGAAGGGTTTCTAAAAGGATGTCATCCCTTATCTGCTAAGCAAACTTAGGTTGAGCATGCAAGTTTGGGTAGGGGGACAGGTAAACTCATCTGCTAAGCAAGCTTAGGTTGTTGGGAGACAGATAAACTTATCTGCTAAGCAAGTTTGGGTTGGGAGACACCAAACTGGAAGTTAGCTGCCATGGGTATTTGGTAAAAAAGATCATCAACTAATCCCTTAATAATAGACCAATCTAGTGAGCCAGAAAAACCACACTGCCAATCTCAATAAAACAGATAAGTCACCAGCTAAGCAAATTGGGTAGGGGACAGGTCAACTCATCTGCTAAGCAAGCTGGGTTTACAAACTAATCTGATTAGCAATCTTGGGTTGAGAGACAGGTAACATATCTGCTAAGCAAAGTTGGGTAGGGGGACAGGTAAACTCATCTGCTAAACAAGCTTTGGGTGAGAGGCAGACAAACTCAACTACTAAGCAAGTTTGTGTAGTGCGAAGGTAAACCCATCTGCTATTAAAAGCAAACTTGTGTCGGAGGAAAGGTAAACTCATCTGCTAAGCGGTATGCCACTATTGGTCGGCCAAAATCGATAGGCTTCTTGGGCAGTTGATATGCTAAGTCCTTCTTAAGTTATCAGTGAGGAGGTCCAAAAACAATAGGCTTCTGAGGGATCCCTAGACCAATCCACACACCAAGTTTGGAATTGACACGCCTAGTCCCTTTTGAGTAATTGCTCGGACAACATTTCATTTGTTTTAGCCATAATGACCTCAGTACTTAACCGAGGAGGTTCAAGAACAATAGCCTGGGGATTCCTAGACCAATCCACAAACCAAGTTTGGATTTGATTTGTCAAGTCCTTGTTGTAGTTGTCCTTGTATCAATCGGACTAAATTTTTGGCAAAAACTCCCATTGGCTTTGTACATGTTTTCTACCTGGGAACCTTACCTAACCACACCAATTGTCCTCTATAGTTCCTCTATATGTACACACCCACACCCATAGGACAAGGCAAACACTATACATGCCCCTTTGGATGGCTTCACTGGCGGGGCAGAAAAATAATATTCAGCATGGGGTATCACTTTATTTTTCTGAATACAATCACAGGTAGTGCTTTGTTATTTTAAAAATCACACAGTTGAAAATGTTACCTCGACTTCTTCACCAACTTTATCCCATAATGCCTCATAGGTGTTGCATCTGAACCATGTAGCATCTGTATCGTTTTCATCTGGTTGCATGTAATCACAGGGATTCAATGGTTTGCCCTTCTTAGCTTTGAAAACAAAGCATCCCTGTACAAAAAAAATACGAGGGGTCAGTCTGATGTACGCAAACATTTTAGGGTGAAAAAAAACAAACATGTACAGCGTTCCAACCCGTTTCCTTTTTTGACGTGCCTCCTTTTTCGCCCAACAGAAAGAACAAATTTTTTAAAAAGGGGTCCATTCTCCTTCCTTTTTTAAAGACACTGGACACTATTGGTAATTGTCAAAGACCAGTCTTCTCACTTGGTGTATATCTCAACATCGTTGAAGTTGCGAAATAATTTAATGAAAGAAAAAACATCATTGTTACACAAAGAAGTGTTCTTTCAGATGTTGATTTCGAGACCTCAAATTCTAAATTTGAGGTCTCGAAATCAAATTCAAGGAAAATTAATTCTTTCATGAAATCTACGTCACTTCAGAGGGAGCCGTTTCTCACAATGTTTTATACAAAACAGCTCTCCATTACTTGTAACCAAGTAAGTTTTTGGGCTAAACATTTTTTTGAGTAATACATGTACCAATAGTGTCCATAGTTGTGATTACAGAACACTCCTCCCGACGGCCGCCAGGCCGGAGGGTTACAAGATTCTCTCGAGCGGCAAATGACAAAAATCATGACACAAATTCTAAGGGCACGAACTTAATCCTCAATGTCTAAATGAACACTCAAAACACCATTGAGAAAAGATTTTTTAAGAGAAAAGACAAAAAACTTGCATCGCTTTGCAAACACTTTATTTTTTGGTTGGACTAAACCCATTCTGTGAAAGTAAAGGGGTGTTACAAGGCAGTGCTGCCGTGCGTGCACGCCATATATAATGAGTGAACGACGGGCAATGTACGGACAGCGCGCACACACTGCCTTGTAATGTAACACTCCTTTCACAGAATGGTTTAGTCCAACCAAAAAATAAAGCGTTTGCAAAGCTATGCGACACGTTCAAAATATAAACCTGGGATTTCGCTCCGCGATCTGGTAATTTTGTCCTTTTTCTTCAACAATATTTTCTCAACGGTGTTTTGAGTGTTCATTAGACATTGAGGATTATCAGTTCACGCCCTTAGATTAAGAACTTGTGTCATGATTTTTAAAAGTGGTAGAAATGGGGCAAATCTGGTGACTAGCTGTTGAAATTTATACATGTTGGACCAGAATTGTCGATTGTCGCTCGAGAGAATCTCATCACCTTCCGGCCTGGCGGCCGTCGGGAGGAGGGTTACGTTAAATCGCAACTGCCTTAAAATTGTTGATTTTATATGCGGACTTTTAAAAAAAATTCTATAAAAATTTGTAGACAACTTTTTGTATCCGGTCCTGCCACTACATCTAGAATCTATAAGGCTCCCCCGCGAGCCTTATACATGTAGGGGTCTTATATTTTGGGCCTCCTTAACGCTACACGTTTTTCAAATCAGCGTTGATAGGTGAAAGTTTTACGACCGTTAGCCAGTAATTACTGAAGTTTCTTTTGTACTACACTACCAAAACTTTCCCCACATACTCAATATATACATTCATAATGCTGCAGAAAAACAACAGTGAGTACCGAGCAGAAAATTGCTTTTTTTTGACGATATTTTTGAATTTCACTCAACAAAAAGGAAATGCAAGCATTATGAATGTATATTGAGTATGTAGTATGGTAGTGTAGAACAAAAACTTCAGACAGTTATTGCTGGCTAACAGTCGTATAACTTTCACCTATCAACGCTGATTTGAAAAACGTATAGCGTTAAGGAGGCCCAAAATATTAGACCCCTATAACTTAATAAGGCTCACGAGTCAGGGGGGAGCCTTTTTATAGTTTCTATTCTAGAAGTATCTAGCCCACCTTGTTGAGCTGTAAATGGCTCCGCTTTTAACATCGGTCTCATCACACTGTCACCATTACAGCCCACCTTCGATACATGTCTTAAAGTAAAACGCTAAGTTTTCAAAGGTCGCAAAATGCGTGGTAGTTTGACTGCAAATTTCTCCCATTTAAAAAAGTCCTATACTACTCCAACATACCTCATTTTATTCCTTACATTTGTGGAATTACTATGACACATAACAGGGCTTACTAAATGATGACTTTGTCCAGATGTGATGATTCTCCTCTTGTTGGACGTGAGAAGTCAGGGCACCAGGCAAATCTTGCAAGTCATGAATATCCAAGAGGTCATGTCACGTGACGTGGTATGGCTATGCTGATTTATCAATTTGTGTGGTGTACAAAGTAAATATGGGAGGTGACGTTGCGCGGTGGTAGTTTCCAGATACGGCGCATCGCTACGTCACCTTATACAGATTCAGTTTTTGCTGTACACGCACATAAGCCTAGCGATCATGACGTCACCTTATGGATATTCATGACTTGCAAGATTTGCCGGGCGCCCACGATCAACAGGGAGGAGAATCATTAAAAGATGGCGGCGCCCAAGAACATGTCACATTAAATGTAATTTTTGTACACGTTTTTTTGGACCAATTTTCAAATCATCACATCTGGTCAAAGTCATCATTTAGTAAGCCCTGTTATGTGTCAACTGTCATGCATAGTAATTCCATAAATGTAAGGAATAAAATGAGGTATGTTGGAGTAGTATAGGACTTTTTGAAATGGGAGAAATTTGCAGTCAAACTACCATGCATTTTGTGACCTTTGAAAACTTAGCGTTTAAGACATGTATCGAAGGTGGGCTGTAATGGTGACAGTGATGAGACCAACAGGTGGGCTAAGTAAGAAGTATCCTGATCCTGCCACCACCTGGCCACCTGACCACCTGACCACTTTTTCACAATTTCTACAAAAAAGAATGTTTCATTTGAGTAAATTAGTTGATATTTCACAACAAATTTAGCAGTGGTGGCAGGAAACATTTTCATTCTCTTTTTAATACAGCTTACTTTTTCACGAAAGAAAAAAAGTGGCAGAAATTATGGTTGAACGACATAGATCGCGCGGTGTTCAAAGTTTGTGCCCCAGGTAGCCTGCGCAAATTTCAAAATCAAGAGGCGTGAGCGGTCGAGCGTAGAAAGAACAACACACCGCGCCAATTCTAATAGCCATTTTCAAGATTGCCCCAAAAATAACCAGTGCACTCTGACTCCGTTTGTCATGTGTGAACAAAACGAAGTTCAGAACTTCGGTGGAGTTTGTTCAGTTCACTTTCGTAGAGCAAACTGGTGTAGTAAAAGTCAGTCTCCGTCGCACGGTTATTAATTAGTGACAAAAATGTGGATATAATATTATTGAATTTGAATGCACCTTACCTTCGAAACGGAGCTAGTTTGTAGAGAATCCGCACACATGTTTGTAACTGGATTGTATTATGATGACATGATTCCAATTCCGCGCGTGTCATCAACGTTCAACTTAATGACGTCCAGGAACCAGTCGATTTGGCACAGACTGCTCTTTATGTATGGAGCGCCACGTACAAACATTCACATGCCTACTTTTACGGGCTCAATTTTATAAAATAGCGCCCTTATTTTATGTTGAATAAAATATGATTATCTCAGGGAAATCTTCTGACATTATTTTACCCAAATGATCTTGCGTTGACAACAAAAAAACACTGTCCGATTTTGAGTCGATATAGCTAGAACGGCTATAATGTTTATTTACATTTTCCTTGCTTACAGTCTTATACCATGCTCTTGAAAATACTTTTCTAAAAAAGGGCACTGGAAACTTTTGGTACATACCATAGAAATAGAACCCGGGTTCTATTTCTATGGTAAATACTTAAAACAGCATAAGAGCAATGGAGAACTGTTGATAGAATAAAACATTGTGGGCTCCCTCTGAAGCAAGGTCGTTTTTTGAAAAGAGGTAATCCCACCCAAAATATTAAAAAACTTCAGGCGTATAGGCCTAACAATGGTGTTTTTCTTTCATTATTGTCTGCTTGCAACTTCATGACCAAAGAGTTCAAATTTTCATAGATTTGTTATTTTATTTTTGTTGGTATACAACTTAGTGAGAATGCTGGGCGATGAAAACCAAGGATGTCCAGTGCCTTTGGAACATCTGTCTTATGTTAAAGAGGCACTCAATATGATCAAACTCGTGGCTTTTCAATTGTCCTTATTATAGAGCCAAAGGCACTGGACACTATTGGTAATTACTCAATAAAATGTGCATGGTTATGAGTAATGGAGAGATGTTGATAGTATGAAACATTTGTGAGAAACAGCTCCCTCTGAAGAAACTTAGTTTTTGAGAAAGAAGCAATTTCTCACTGAAAATATTGATTTCGAGACGTCAACGTCGGTCCCGAAATCATGGCATCTCATGAAAGCACACAACTTGTGCAACAAGGGCGTTTTTCCTCCATTATTCTCTCGCAACTTCGACGACCAATTGAGTCAAGTTTTCACAGGTTTGTTATGTTATGCATATGTTGAGATACACCAAGTGAGGAGACTGGTCTTTGACATTTACCAATAGTGTCCAGTGTCTTTAAACTTATTATGGTAAAACAAGTTCGGGCGGAGCCTAAGGCATCCTCGATCCAAGTTTTAATATCAATTGTTTCAAGTTGAACAAAATATTTCTAGCACATTTTATATGTAAACTAACAAAAAGAAGAATTTCGTATAATTTAGTCTAAACAAACATTTTTAGTCTAAACAAAGGTTTTTTTTTTCGTAGAAAAATTTAACCTTCGTTTGAGTTGTTTTCTCTTTTTTATATAATCGAGGTAACGTCTTTTAATAGTTAGTACAACAAATTAAGTGCTTTAGGCACAGAATGCTGTTTAAGATTTGTTTTTCTTTTCTGGTAAGCAAAAATTCGCTGGGTATACCAGTCACATTTTGGCTGGTTACCCTGCAGATTAAGTTGTGCGTGCTTTTTAAAAGTTTTAATTGGTCTCCGGAGTCATACAAATTCCATCATTGGAGGTTGCATAATTATTCTATACATAACTATATTTCCATGTGGTGCTGTCATTTTCTTCTTCCATTAAAATCAATGTGTACCAAACTGAGGCTGGGAGGAAAATAGGTCCCTTTTGACATTTTGAAAATCAGTAGTCATGACTTATAATGGTTGAAAAGTGACAATGCATTTATGCAACTGATGATGGCAGCAGGATACGTTTTTTTTTTTTTTACATACAGCGGCCACAGTGGATACAGACAATCGGCATACTCAAAGTGGATTTCCAATGGGGTATACTTTCTGCAAAAACTGCAAAAATGTTTGACGTCCATCAATAATTAGGCTAGTCCTAAATTGTTTAATCCCAAACTGCTTGAATCCCCAACCGCTTTTTAACTTTATTTTGGCACCACCTGCACTTTAGTAATCTAGATAAAATAAATTGTTTAGTAGCGGTGATCAGCCATCCAACCGTCGACTTGTCTTGGCCATCCATCCGTCGAGTTGTCTCAACCGTCGAGTTGTCTCAACCGTCAAGTTGTCCGACGTACGATCTGTCTCGAAGTCGAACCGTCGAGTCGTCCGACGGACGAGTTGTCCGATGGACGAGTTATCTGACATTCGATTATTCAAAGCCTTGTCTCATGAAGCTGAGACTGATCTGTAAAATCAGAGCCACCAGTCAAGTTCAGCTTGTCGTACACATTCTTCGATGGAAACTTCGGACTGCCACCAGCAGCATCAGACGGGCCCCGATTTAGCTTAGAATAAGGCTTCATACTCGGTACTACATTCTGGAGAGAGCTGTACGGATTAATAACCTCGTGAATTTGCGGTGCTTTATCATCAAGAGCCCCGTCAGAGAGTCTTTGCTGCTGGTTCATGACGGCCATGATCCCCGTCCCGCGGCGGGCTCTGACAGGGTTCGCATTACCAACATCAGCGAACTCATCCATGGGCGATGTCGCAAGAAGCGACACGGAGTATGGCACGTTCTGACGGGGTAGGGTCTGAGCCGTGCGGGGTTTCACGTGCCCAGCGGCCGCCCTGGCGTCCTCAATCACCCGATCGTTCAGCTGGAAGTACTGCGGGAAGGTGATCTTGCAGTCGTCACGGCGGGGTGCTGCTTCGTTCTCTTCGGAGGTTGCAGCTTCATTGCCGGTTCGCATGTCTTTGAGTTCCTCGTAGACATGTGGACCGACTGGGAGGGAATTCCTAGGAGGGTTGGAGTCTGCCGCTGGCTTCTTCAGCTTCTCGTGGTACGCAACAACTGCAGATGCTGAAGGCGAATAGATGAACGATTCGTTTTTACAGTCTGCAGAAGTTGGGGAATCAGGCCCGTACATGTCAACGCTCTCCTCTCTGGCAAACGGGGTTGTTGTAGAGCTGCAGTCTGCATCCCTTAAGTCATCCATGCCCGTGGTGGAGATGTTGAAGTTCATATCCACGGGGGCTTCTGGTAGGGTGTTTCTACCCTTCCTCGCACCACTCTCTGGGTTGGAGTAGAGTCTGGTAGTAGACTTCTGCTGATTGGTGCTGCTACAGGAGGGGTCAGCGGAGTACGATCTGAATCGCAGTGCTTCGGCATCACGGGTTGACTTGATGGCTACCTTTGCTTCGTCTAGATCGCTCATGTCCATCAACAAATCGAGACTTTCGGCAGAAGCTCTCTAAAAAATTGGAAATGTAAAAATTAATGCTTGTTTACTTAAATCAGTACAGGGTACAGGTCTTAAACAGGGTTACATATGAGCCACTGTGGGGTCCGTTACACAGTAGAAAAATAAAACTCCATTTTGAACAAAAAGGGGAATCTATTCGGAAATAGGGTTCCAAAACACTGTTCACATCATGGTACGGTGGCAAAATTGGGCTCAGCCAAGCCCCATTGAAACACGGTACAACAACAAGTAAACCAATGTGCTATTGACAGAATGCTTCAATCGTTGGTGTGCGTGTTAGTGTCCCACGTCCATATAGAACTTCTATTTATCTGTTTAGACCACCACAAAAAACAGTTATTTACCACTACCAGTTTCACAAAAACGCATATTCATCTAAAAAGATTATGACCGCAGGCACGTTTGCTTGTGTTTCGTCCTTATTTTCTTTACATGATATCCTTGAGAATTGATCAAAATAAAAACCAGTTGATTTAATTTCTTACCGCAAATTTACATTCCTCGTAGTGTCCGATTCCAACTTGAATTTCACGACGAGGAGAGACGCCGATGGGAGCGTCTTCCACGGGGGGGTGAGTCGTTTGGTCGGCACTGGCCGGACGCTGAGATGGTTCAGGCATCAATTGTTCGGGCATCATCAGAACAGAATCGTCTTCAACGCTTCCGTCGACGTGCAAGTCAAGACGAAGGCCTGGTCTGAAAAAAGAAAAATGTGTCTTTAAAAAACAACGACGTTATAAAAAAATATTCATTTTAAAAATAAACTACGATGTTATTTTTGAAATATAACCTCAAATTTACCAGTGACCAGAGTAAACAAAAAAACATCAGGAAATATGGCTTCGAGCCTCGCAAGGGACATGAGAAGACAAACTTTGTCTGGTAAAAACAAACAAATTGGTGGGTGAACCAAATTTGATGAAAACAGAAAATCGGGAAGGGAAACATACATAATAGTCGACCACTCAAAAATTACGGCTTTGACCCAAAGGGACATAAAAAGAAGAACACAACTTGCTCGTGTCCCTTTGGCTATGTTCTTTCCCTTCATCGTGACCATTTTTATTCTTTAACTCACGACATTCGAAGCTGTGTCCCGACGATGCGGTCCATCCTGTTAAGCGTGACCGTCTCTCGTTTACGCCTGGAGTAGAGTCTATCCATAGTGATTGACACCAGAGGTACCAACCCAAACACTATCATCAATGCTAGGACACTGGCACCACAAATCACCACATAGCTTGTCCTCCAGAATGTAGGAACTACTAGTGTAGTGGGTGTTGCACTGTTTTCCGTTGGCGAGGATTTTGTATCTGGAAAGAAACACGACGGCATTGTTTTAAATTTATGAGCATCGCTTGCATTTACGCTAAAAATAAATTTAAAACGGCAGACAATATTTAGGGTTAAGTTTTATGGTGATGCTCAGCAAAAGTATTTGCATTAACAGTATTCTTTATGCAAAAATATGCAGAAGTAATAATGTAAAAGAAGCATCAACGGACCAAGTTTTATCAACAGACAAAATTGATTTTGATCATTTTTAGCGAACTTTTGCGACTGTACAATGCAAATCCTTTGGTTTTAAAATTACCACCATGGATGCTGTCAACAAAGATACTCAAAAGAGAATTTAAAAAAATGCATGGTTCAACAATAACACAATGTAATTGTGCTGGCAGATATAAGTGTTGCTATACACCCTATTGGTGTTAATTCCGATGATTTGTTTTGGTATAATGTGACAACACCATGGTGCCAATTTTAACACCCCGCATTGCAGTGTAGGCCTATTGGTAGGCCTTTTACTCTTTCACGATTAGCTTTAAGCATACCTGTTTGGTATCCATCGGTCTCAGTGTTTAAGGCCGGCTGTGATGTATACTCCGTCGTTCTGAAATGAAACAAAAATGTACTTATTAAGGTATTGGCTTAATAAAGGGTTTCCCCTGTCAATTCATTCAAGCAGTTTCCTGCTTGTGACACAAACACTGATGTTTTGGATTCGTGCATGTGTGAATTGTTTTAAAGATTTTTTTTCTTTTCTTCTGCCGAACATCTGATGCAATTGGGTCCTGGCAAGCGTGGGTTAATAAGCAGTTTCATTCGACTTTCGTTTATTTGAATCTTGCAGGATTCTTACCTATTAGTGGTAGTGGCAATAGTTGTCTTATTTGTGGTGGATCCGTTCGGTATAACTGAGGTGGATTCAGTTATCATTGGACTGACGATGAGGACGAAGGTGACAACAGCAAGTTGCGTCGAGTATAAAGAGCATCCCATCGTGACTTCTAACTGCAAAAATACAAAATTGTTTTGATTCGGCTGAAATGTTTTCAAACTATGGCTAAATGTATAATTGATGCGTCAGGCCATGAACTGTAATTGACATTATACCATAGTAAGGAGGACCAAAAGTGGACAACGCAATTATCCAATTTTTTTTTATAGTAGAAGATGAGAATTTTCTTTCTAGTAAAACCTTTTTTTCAAAATGTTCATTTTCTTCTAGCAGAAATTTTGAATTTACTTTTAGACAGTGACTGGCGGTCGAAAAGTAGACAACACAAATTTCCAAATTTGTACTAGCAGAAATTTGGATGTTACATTTTGCACCAATACAAATTTCTAGCAGAAATTTTGATTGAACGAAAAGTAAATTCAAATTTTCTGTTAACAGATTGAAGATTTTGAATAAATGGTTTTACTTGAAAGTAAATTCTCATTTTCTACTCTCAAAAAAAAAGAAAATTGCGTTGTCCACTTTTGGTCCTTCATAACCACAGGTATATTAAAGGCAGTGGACACTATTGGTAATTGTCAAAGACTAGCCTTCACAGTTGGTGTATCTCAACATATGCATAAAATAACAAACCTGTGTGAAAATTTGAGCTCAATCGGTCATCGAACTTGCGAGATAATAATGAAACAAGAAAACACCCTTGTCACACGAAGTTGTGTGCGTTTAGATGGTTGATTTCGAGACCTCAAATTCTTAACTTGAGGTCTCGAAATCAAATTCGTGGAAAATTACTTCTTTCTCGAAAACTATGTCACTTCAGAGGGAGCCGTTTCTCACCAAAAAATGTTGTATACCATCAACCTTTCCCCATTACTCGTTACCAAGTAAGGTTTTATGCTAATAATTATTTTGAGTAATTACCAATAGTGTCCACTGCCTTTAATGTTAAGAGTCAAACCTACTACACAATCATGTACGTGTAGCAGGTGCCCGTCTACTTGCGGAACTTTTCAGAGCCAACACTTCTCATATTTCCATGAAGACAATAGAATAGAAGACAAAATTATACACCCCGCACAAAGCTTCAAAATAGTCCAATAAAGTCGCCAAATCTTTACATACCAAAGGTTTCCAAGCAAATGGTTCCACTCAGCCAATCGCAGTGTAAGTCCGAATTAGACAGACTTCAACAGTTTTCTTTATTAAAAAACGACGATGGAGACTTCTGCAACGAGTATGATCTTCTGCAAAATGAATTCTCAATTATTCCAGTGACGATCACCGAAATGGAAATGTAGAGAAAGTGAAAGTTGAGTTTGACGCGTATGATAATGCCCGGTGATGTAATGGTCCACAGAGTGAGAATAAAACAAGGAAGTTAGAAGTAGCTCAAAAGGTTAAATAAACAAACTGCAAACTGTCGTAGCAAACTACTTTATGGATGAACGATTGCATGTTGCAATCATGTAATTCTCAAATTGAATTGTTTTTAATCACATTCCTTTCATATAAAGGGAATTGTTTTTCAAAATGTTTTACATAAAATCAACAGAAGTATTGCTTCGTACCAAGTGAGTTTTTTATGGTCACTATTTAAAAAAAAAGTAATTACCAAAGGTATACCCTCGCTCTAATGACTAATGAGACATTTCCTTATCTCCACACATGCATCCTCCAAGGATATACAGGGCCAAACTTTATAGAGCTGCTTAAGCACAGCAAATATGCTAAGTACACAAAAATTATGCTCATTTCCGCTTAGCAGAGTGTTGTTAAGCAACATTTTCTGCTTATAAGCAGCTCTGTGAAATTGGGCCCAGGTCACTTTCACAAGAATATCATAATGTTTTTTGTTTGTTTCGGAAAGTGAGTATAGGATTGATTAAAGACACTGGACACTATTGGTAATTGTCAAAGACCAGTCTTCCCACTTGGTGTATCTCAACATATGCATAAAATAACAAACCTGTGAAAATTTGAGCTCAATTGGTCGTCGAAGTTGCGAGATAATAATGAAAGAAGAAACACCCTTGTCACACGAGGTTTGGTGCTTTCAGATGCTTGATTTCGAGACCTCAAATTCTAAATCTGAGGTCTCAAAATCAAATTCATGGAAAATTACTTCTTTCTCGAAAACTACATTACTTCAGAGGGAGCCGTTTCTCACAATGATTTATACTATCAACCTCTCCCCATTACTCGATACCAAGAAAGGTTTTATGCTAATAATTATTTCGAATAATTACCAATCGTGTCCGACCCTTTCGGAACAGATTTTTTTTTAAGTTCACATATTTACAAATAACTTACAGAGTTTACAGAAGGTAATGGTGAAAGACTTCTCTTGAAATATTATTACACGAAATGCTTTACTTCTTGAGAAAACATTAAAACAATATCAATTCTCGATATCGAGAATTACGGATTTATTTTAAACACATGTCATGACACGGCGAAACGTGCGGAAACAAGGGTGGGTTTTCCCCGTTATTTTCTCCCAACTCCGATGACCAATTGAGCCTAAATTTTCATAGGTTTGGTATTTTATATATTATAAGTTGTGATACACGAAGTGTGGGCCTTGGACAATACTGTTTATCGAAAGTGTCCAATGGCTTTAAGCGCAGCAAATATGCTAAGCACACCAAAATTATGCTTGTCAGAATAAGGTCACCAGCCAAACTACCATGGCACATATACCATTTGTGATTGGTATCCTACTCATTTCCGCTTAGCAGAGTGTTGTTTAGCAACATTTTCTGCTTAAGCAGCTCTAAGAAATTGGGCACAGGTCACAGCACATAGTAAATTTCATGTGCTATTGGTGTCATTACAAGAATATCACTAGACATAAGAATTTGTTTGATAACAAATTCGAGGTGTTCGGATTTCTGGCCTGAATTAACGAGCCATCACTTTTTAAGTTTAGTTGACTGGGGAGATAGTGAGCTATGCTGTGTGTTATTGTGAAAACAAAGTGAATAGCTATTAAATAACCTTTTTTCTAAGCGTTTTTTAGAACTTCCAGTTTAGACAGGTGAAAAGGTCAATACAAGGTCATCAACATATTCTTTTTTGTGAAGTATGTGGAGCCCTTTCATATGGTGTATATTGTCGAGATGGCTTGTGTAGTTAAGGAAATATGAATTTATGAATATTGACGACTGTAGAAGAGACTAGATTTAACCGAAGGGAAGGATTAAGTGACAAAACGCTTTGAGCAGAAACTATACAGGAAGTTGCAGCACACTTGGGGTTTGTATAGGTGTAACACGTTGTACGTTGTACATACGGTTTTAGTGCTGTACCAATGGGGATAATACGCAGGTGCGCTTAAACGACTGGAAATAAAGGTCAAACAGGGGTCATGTCAATGCAAAAGTTTGAGCACGGTCAACAATTATCACTATTTTCTATAGCACTATCTCCCTGACTTTTACGAAGCAATATGGTTAAGTACCTTTGCTCAAGGACACAAGTGTCATGACCAAGAATCGAATCTACACCCCAATGACTAGACATCAGAACTTGAGTTCGATGTGATAAACCAGTTGGCCCTGTCTTGCCACGAGTGCAGGAATCTAAGTTCATCACAATTTATAAACATCACCATCATCATCAAGTGGACCAATCCAGATGCCATTGTAATACATTTCACTGGAACTCCCGGTTTGGACACAAAGAAGGGTTAATAAACGAGGTCACAATAAATCACTTTTAGAGCAATTTGAAAAGCTCAGTTGAGGGGAGGTCATTACTGTGTGCAGGTTTTTTGTCTTTTTGTGCTTTGCTGACGGGCGAAATATTTATTTGTACTTTTTTATCTTTATGCATGAGGGTTTGTCATATTAAACTTCAACTTCCAGTTTGACAGGATGTAAAGGTCAAATGGGGTCACACTTTGTGCATAACATCTAGAATTGCCAGAGAGCTCAAAATTGATGTAATAATTATTAACGTACCACGTTTCATTAATAAAATACACAATTTTGAATGGACATTTTTTCATATTTTCATTCACTTAGGCTCTAGAGCCCAAAATAACATGAGTTGTTACTTTAACTTCCGATTTCGACCGGAAGTAAAGGTCAAATGGGGTCACGTTGTGCACCGCATTTGTAGATCTTTATAAGAGGTTTCATGTACAAAAAGAATCTTGAACGTAGCTCTTTTGGTTTTGAAGATATGATTTTTCAAATTATTTAAGGTTTATTTAACGTTTATTTAACGTAATGACGTCACCATTCCAAAAAAGTTGCGGTGCCTTCTACTCACCGAGGTTGATGTTCATGAGAAGTTTCAAGTTCATACAAGTTTCAGTTTTTCTCAAAATTGGCGGAGAACGTTCAGGCAGAAGAAGACGGAGAAATGAAGGTTTGTCATATTAAACTTCAGCTTCCGGTTTGACAGGATTTAAAGGTCAAATGGGGTCACACTTTGTGCAAAACATATAGAATTGCCAGAGAGCTCAAAATTGATGTAATGATTATTAATGTACCACGTTTCATTAATAAGATACACAATTTTGTATGTACAAACTTATACTTCCGGGTTCGACCGGAAATGAAGGTCAAATGAGGTCACACATTGTAAACATTTGTAGAATCGTCGAAGGGCCTTAAAATTAAGTTATTATATTAATACACAAAATAATATTATTCAGATACGATTTTTTATAAAACAAACTACTACTTCCGGTTTCGACCGGAAGTAAAGGTCAAATGGGGTCACACCCTGTGTAAGATTTGTTTAATACTTCATGACCTTTCACGTATGTAGCATATCTGATTCTGGAGATATGAGTATTTTAATAAAAAACTTCAATTTAATATAATGACGTCATCGATGACGTCATCATTCCAAATTTTGTTCTTTGTCATATACACGCTTTGGTCTAAGTACGTGGTAAGTTTCAAGTCCGTACATGCTGTATTTTTTGAGATAGCAAAATAATTTTTTTTTCGACCTCGTGTACCATTTTCGTTGTGACGTAGCTATGACGTCACACATTATATTTTTAGAATGCTCTTGAGTTTAAAAAAATGTTATGCATTGGACATTTTTTCATATTTTTATTCACTTAGGCTCTAGAGCCCAAAATAACATGATTTGTTACTTTAACTTCCGGTTTCGACCGGAAGTAAAGGTCAAATGGGGTCACGTTGTGCACCGCATTTGTAGATCTTTATAAGAGGTTTTATGTAAAAAAAGAATCTTGAACGTAGCTCTTTTGGTTTTGAAGATATGATTTTTCTAATTATTTAAGGTTTATTTCACGTTTATTTAACGTAATGACGTCATCAAATTGGCGGAGAACGTTCAGGCAGAAGAAGAAGACGGAGAAAAAAAAAAAAAAAAAAAAAAAAACTTAACAATAACAATAGGTTTTCGGCTAAAAGCCGAACACCTAATAATGTTTTTGTTTCGGAAAGTGAGTATAGGATCGATGAGGTACATATTACATGTTCCATGTTGAGAAAACAACGTACACCAGCTAGAAAAATATTCAATGAAATAGAAACAAATGAAAGGAAATAAAATTGAAATCAAATTTAAAAGGGGGAAAGGTAAAGTAAACAATACAATTCAACCAGTACAATTATTGTATCAATGAACAATGTTAGAATGTTGTGTGTGAAAATAACTGACCGTTTTTAACAAACCGAAATTCGGACATGGAGTCCGGCGAAAAAGAAAAGAAGTAAAAACAAAAATCAAGCACAATTTTCAGTATATAAACAGTATGTTTATCTTTTTGTTAAGAACTAAACAACCGTAACCAACACTTTTAAAGGGAAGGTACACGTTTGGTAATTACTCAAAACAAATCATTAACTTAAAAACTGACTTGGTAACGAGCATTGGAGAGCTGTTGATAGTATAACACATTGTGAGAAACCGCTCCCTTGGAAGTAGCACAAATTTTGAAATGGAGGTAATATCTCAATAAAATAACAAAAGACTTCTAGCTTGAAGTCTTTGTATTCCTACATGTATAATCACACAATTAATTCGTCCAACAAGGGTGTTTTTTCTTTCATCATTTTCTCCCAACTCCGATGACCAATTGAGCTCAAATTTTCACAGGTTTGTTATTTTATGCATATGTTGAGATACACCAAGTGAGAAAACTGGTCTTTGACAATTACAAATAGTGTACCTTTTCTTTAAAAGGGATAAAGTTTTCTTGAATTTGACTCAGTTTCAAAAGGCAATGATTCACAGAATAAATGATTTTAGTATTTTACACTTCACATAATAATTAAGTTGTCAGACTAGAAATAATAGAATTAAACAATGATGTTCGTGTACTTCAAAACCCTGTAGCCTATTATGCCAACTCGCAGGCCAAGTACACCCTAGGTTTTTGGAACCGCGTTCGATGTTCTATACATATTGCTTGCGACATTTCTGCTAAGCAGAAATGAGCAGGATACCAGTCACACATTGCACATGCGACCTGTAGTTTCGCTGGTAAACATATTCTGCTGAGCATAGGTTTGAGTGCTTAGTTGCTTTTTGGACTCAGGCAGCTCTATTAAATTTGCCCCAAGTGTTGTAGCGAGCAAAGCGTTCACAGTTGGGATCAAATCATCAAAATATAAAAATAAAAAATAAAAATAAAATAAAAAACATTGCATGACGGATTCCGCAACCGAAACTTCGGGTAAATTTATGGATGAAAGTCCAAAAACATTTTGTGTTTCAACATCGTTTCCTTGTTTTCAGTTAGCCAAACCTGAACAGGGAAGTTGCCAAGTTCAGTATAAAAACGAACCCACTTTTACAGTAAAAAAAACCCTAAAAACTAAAAACAACCCAACAACACAACCACTCTCATTGGCAAAAATGGGTGCGCGTGATTAGCATCCCCGGGTCGCGAATTTTTTTTTTCCCAAACGATATTGCAATATTTGTTTTCCCTTTCCGTCAAAATTGGCTCTTTCCGTCAAAATTACGTCATAATGAAATTGGCCTGCCTTTTTACCAAATCATTGCAATGTCGTTTGGATCGAGGGTGAGTGTAACGTCCCCGTAGCTACACCGCGCTTAACAGTTACCGTCTTGACTTCAAGACTACAGCAGTGGTTGCTCATAAAATATATCAATACAATTTTGTTTTACAGGGTGTACTAGTATGGTAGGGTTAGGACACAATCTAGGAATGATTGTGACAACAACGTGAAAGAACCAACGGTAAAACAACCCAACGTTTCGATCAGTATGCTCTGATTGTCTTCAGGGAGAAGCTGGTGTATTAAGCTGTTTGACTTTAAGAAAGGATTCCTCAATGGTCTTTCTGCAAACCTTCTTCTATTGTCAATGTAAAAATTAAGAACACTACAAAATAGAAACAACAAAAAATCCGGTTGTTTTCCTCAGCAATATACACTGTGTTGTGATTTGTTTATTTCACTTGGATACTCAACAATAATATGTCCAATAAGACAACAACATAAAACAATAATAATAACAACAAAGAAAAACAACAACAACAACAACAACAACAACAGCTTAATCAGGTAATAGTTTCATATAATAGCCCTTAGATTTAAGAGCTAAATAAATAATGAGAACATAACTTATCTCAACACAGATTAGAAACTTGTACAAATGATTGTTGAAGGAACTTTTATCTTAAATGATAATATAAAACTCAACATGAGACTACCAGTGAAGGAGCGCTGAGATAATTCATTAAAAAAGAATGAGAATGCTATCATTCATATACAAGTATTATTTACATATAAATGTCACTTCTTTGGCTAAGATACAAATTTTGTTTTGCAAATAAATTATTTTACAATATTTTTTTGGGTAAATTAAAAAAAAGCTGTTGCGTTATAATTCTTAACAATGCAGTTTTAAAAGTACAGTTTCATATAAAAAAAACTCATCTGAAACAACATCATGTCTTTGTGAGACTGCATTTTGAGGTGTGTGCAGTCTAGTCTATGCTGGTGGAAGGTGGTTGGGGAGGAGGGGAGGGGGTACACAAATTTATCCTCCAAAATACAAACTTTTTCTGGGTTCTTTTCAAAATTACATTAATGGCAAGTTACAGTTGGATGTTTTTAAAAATTTAGCTATAATTATTTTACGTGTTTTTCTTGGGGGGGGGGGGGGCGTATGGGGAACGGGGGGGGGGATAATGCATAGATTCTCATTAAGTATAAATGTATATTTATATCGTTCAAAAATGTTACTGATGCTTTTTTTTTCTTCTAAATTTAATACGCGTGTTCAGCATACTTGACGACCAGTGAAACTGAAATTAATATATTACTAATAACGAAACCGGTCCTCGGTTACAATAGGAGCCCAATTTAACAGCGCTTCTTTAACACAAACAAAAATATACTTAAAGGCAGTGGGTGGACACTATTGGTAATTGTCAAAGACTAGCCTCCACAGTTGGTGTATCTCAACATATGCATAAAATAACTAACCTGTGAAAATTTGAGCTCAATCGGTCGTCAAAGTTGCGAGATAATAATGAAAGAAGAAAACACCCTTGTCACACGAAGTTGTGTGCGTTTAGGTTGTTTAGATGTTTGAAATTAAATTTGTTGAAAATTACTTCTTTTACAAGAAATGTTTTATGCTAATAATTATTTTGAGTAATTACAAATAGTGTCCACGGCCTTTAAGAATAACGTTACCAGCCAAAACAGCATACCACATGTACCATCTGTGACTGGTAGACTGCTTATTTTTGCTAAGCGGAAAATTGCTAAGAAGAAAGCGGGGTACACATTTGGTAATTATCAAAGACTACTATCCTGACTGGGTGTATCCCAAAATATGTATAAAATAACAAACCTGTGCAAAATTTGGGCTAAAAAATCCCTTGTTGCATAGAATTGTGTGCTTTCAGATGCCTGAGGTTCTTGGAACAGAATCACGCCTCTTGAAAAAAAACCCCTGTACTTTCCCTTGCACCGATGCCAATTGTGGCTTGATTTGTATTTACTTTCACTTGTGCTTTCAGTACGTATTCAAAACCCTGAAGCTGGTGTTATAAAAACATTTCCCTTCTAATAAATCTGAACTGACAGTATTGTTTTTAGACACTTGTGTGTTTAATGGGTCAGAATACCGTTGGTTATCACTCTGAAGATCAATGGAAATAAAAACTTACTTAGTAAGATTTAGTAAGATAAGAAGTTCAACAGTTTTGGACAGTATAATGCATATTGAGAAAACATTTGACTTCACTGTGAAAAAAAAAAAAAAAAATCTTTCAGGAAAAAAAACCAACTGACATCTGCAGTAAATTTAACACAAATCATGGTAAATTGCTCAGCATTTCTACCACAAGAAGACACCCATATTTCAGTTTTTTCCCCCAATATTTTAACAACTTTTGAATAAATAAAACAATAGAGGGATAATCTGTATAGAGGTACAGTTGAAATGGTTTTCATAAAGTTAAAAAAAAAAGACGCCGACAGTATTTGTGCTCCAAAGTTCCCACAAGCTTAAGTTTAAAGTAAGATTTTTGGATGAGATAAGTGATTTACAGGGATGAATGAGGGCACAACCCTGTTAGCCCATCTCCCATGAACATAGGTGAACTCGCTATCCAGTTTGTAAGGCATAACGCAATTCCACTCTAAAGTGTTATTCACACGACTGCAATTTAACTGGGGTCCCTTGCTTCATTTTGAGCAGTGACGCAATAACATACCAATACATTGGCTGTAACAAAGATATATTAAAAAATGTATTAAAGTAGTGGAATAATTATTTCATAATGAGCCACTACAATAATATTTAAGTTATATAAATTTGTGCTGTAAGTGTGACTTGGCGCCCTCTAGTGGGCTTTCTTATCTAGTTCTGCATAAAATGCTGTACAAATACTTTTAAATGTGGACCTTTTACGTAAAGTTAAAAAGTACAACTTGATTAGAAAAAAACATTCCCTAAACAACAGTGACACTAAAAGCCATTTGTCTCTGCTGGCCTGTGTGTGTGTGTGGAAGAAGCTCAGCAATAGGGAATACTTGAGTACAATTTGTAAAATGTCTGGTCCTCACTTCATAAAGCCTGTAAGCACAAAAAACCTGCTAAGCACATAATAGTATTGCTTAACAGAAACAGGTTACCAGCCAAAATCACTTTAGGTTTGCATTATTGTGGCTGGTACCCCTCTTACTTTTTTTGCTTAGCAAAGAAGTCTGCTTAGCTGAACAGCTCTGGGTCCTAGGGCAGATTTCACACAGAGCTAAGACTAATCTCAACTGCAATTCAATCGTAGTTGCTAAGCAAAGTGTGATGTCACAATACAAATCACTATGGTGATACTGACAATTTGTCTTATGAAGGGTTGTATTGCTTTGTGAAAACGAGCCCTGGTACGTAAAACTTGACCAGTCACTATAAAATGCTTAATCTGAACCCCTCAACAAAATAATTGTTGCTACATTTGTACATCACATGGTTCAGGCCAAGCTTTTGTGTAGAGTGAAACAGGTTACACAAAAGCTTGCATCTAGCCATGTGGCATAGCAATAGTAAATGTAGTCTGAGGCATTCCATTGAGTATTCATTTGTGACTGAATAAGGTGTTGTACCAGACTCCATTCAAATCTAACTCGCAAAACTGGCTAAGGCTGTATCAGAATTAGCAGCTTCGGCTTTGACTGTTACAATAGTCTAAAGATGTTCTCTGGCCCTTTTCGAAACCACGGCTTCGGCTTTGGATTTGGCTTGAAGCGCCGTTCTCTTGTCTGAAGCCCTGAGCGCATATACCCAAAGCGCGCGCAATTGTCAACACAACCGGTGGGGAGAAGCTAGCCTGAGCCGAATCCAAAGCCGAAGCCGTTGTTTCGAAAAGGGCCTATACTTCAATGCAGCGATCTAGCCATAGGCAAAGAGGCTAATTCAGTACATGGCTGTACTGTAGACAACAGAGTCGCTCACTTACTGGTCGGTAGGTTTTAACACAGTAACATTTGCTATGGTGTAAACAATTTCCTTGATTTTTGTATACAATTTTGTGGCTTTCCACCAAACTCAGTAGTCAAAGAGACTTTCCTATGGGACTTTGTGTTAACCACAAATTAAGTTTGCACTTTAAGTACTCCACTATGAACACAAATATTGATTTTACAAAAAAAAACATTTCCAATGCATATTTTGTTTACAAATAAAAAATCCAATAAAAGGAAAGAAGTTTGAATACATTGTCTTACGTATTTTGGTTATGAGTTGACATTGTAAACGGTACAATTTGTAATAATTTTTTTGTACAGGAAATTTACAGTATTTACAGCAATTCTGTCGTGCATGCCGACTGGGCTGCTTTATAAATTGAACCACAACTTTAATAAATCAATGCTAGATGGAGTTTCATTCAAACGAGGTGACGAATTAAAATTGTTTGATAAAATTTGTTTTTGTTTAATGAAATGTTTTCCTTTAAACATATGATTCCTCGGTGAATTCCACATTGTCCAACTCATCCAAGAACCCGACAGAACGCCGTTTGGCTTTCGCCGCAATGTAGCGCCAGTCCTGCCGTGATTTTGTGACGGCTTGCTCCGTCTCCTTACATGTCGCCATGCCATTCACAGGGTCCGCACTCAGGAAATAATCTTGCATTGTACTCTTGGCCTTCGGAGATAAACCCTGCTCCGTCGTGGACGGAAAAGAAAAGTTCATCGATGAGCGGTTGTTACTGGGCGACATCTCCGAGCCGGTTGAGATGGCCGAGTCGACCGAGTTGATTCTAGCCGCCTTCCAGCGGAGGTTGTCCTCGTCCATGCTCTTCGAGCGACTGAACTGAGGTTTGGATCGGACAGTGTTCATCCTTGGGGTGTTGCTGCTTGGAAGGATTCGAGGGGTGGTCAGGGTGGCCTCCTGACCGTAGAACAGCGGAGTTTGCGGCGCCTTATCCGTGGACGATTTTCGCTTATCACTCAATGTCCTCTGAACATTGTTGGTCATCGCGTTGGTGAAGGATTCAGTCCGGCCTTCAGCTCTTCTGGACCTGTCACTCGACGACCGTCGAACCTGAATAGTGGATGGCTTTGATTGCATACTGCTGCTGAGTGTCGAACTGAAAAGACGCAAACTTTCAATGTCGACAGTTTCATTGTCGCTGGATTCCGAGTCCGAAATGTGGAAGATGATTCCTCCGCTCTCCATGATGGGCGAGGATTTTGGGGGAGATGTTGAGTAAGGAGAGCTCGGTAAGCGACAGACTGGCTGCGACCGCGAGACACTACAAGACAGCGCCCCAGACTTCCGCCTCCGTGTTATGGAGTCGTCGCGTTCAAAGACGGGAACATCCGGTTGGTCCAGCGAGCGAGTCTGACGCTGAAGGCGCGCCCTGCGATGCATTGTCTCTTGATAAGAAGGCGGGGAGGATTGTCGCGGACTGTCAGAGACCGGAGAAGAGTTTCTCGGACTTGGGGTCTTGCTAATATTGCTGGAGTCTCTCACCTTGTCATCAGACAGGCTGGTGAGTTGGTCATCGCTTAACGACCGTGGAACGCCAATTGATTTATGCTCTTGTGACCCTCTCGGAGTGTCTGTGTTTTCACTTCGGGGCAATGAGAGGTGCGTCGCATCACGTGGGAAAAACTCGCGAGGCGGTGAAGTAGTTTCCGGGTAGGTGACACCTCGACGGTGGGGGCCAGGGGATAGTTTCCCCGGCTGCCGCGTTGACGAGATGCGAGGACGACGCGAACGCTGATGCGAAACGCTTGGAGATGCGCTGCCGCCGGATCGGGAACGGTTCCTTTCATTCTGATGCTCAATTAGTTTGCCCCGCGGTTCATGGACAGCAACGCCATGGGTTGGGTAGATTCTCTCAGAGGAGCTGGAGGAGAGAGCCTCCGAGGATGATGTCGATGGCGTGTTACGTTTGTTTGGGGTGGCCTTCTTGTGGAAGACCGTTAAGGGGTTGTAGAACTTAGCAGGCATGGAGATCCTCCTCTGCTTTGGTTTCTGAGTGGGCGAGGACTTATCAGTTGGCGATGAGGGACTACAATGAACCGAATTGCCTGTAGTCGGCGGGACCAAGCCCGGAGAAGGCTTTGCCGATTCAGACTGTTGGTTCTTCTGCGACATAAGATAGTCATGCCGTCTCTTGTCCAGCACTTTTAAGTATCCCTCTCCTTCTGGTCCTGACTCCTCGTCAGGTAAAAGACCACTGAGGAGCTTAAAGCTACACTCCTCATTCAGTTCTCGGATCATTTTGACCGTTTCCTCACTCAGCTCCACCTCATTATCCGAGCCGTCCGGACTGTTATCCATAGAGTTCGTGGCAGATTGCGATTTGGTCAGGACATAGCGTTTCCCGATGTCCGTCCTGCCAGCGTTCGGCTCCGAAACCCTCCTGACATGTGCCATTTTGGATTGCATGTACCTCGAGTCCACATAATCGCCGTCTCCTTTCTCGACGGACGAGGCACTCCTTGTGTGCTTCAATCCCGGGGGTGTTGGGAAGCCTGGACTGCTGCTCCGACCAGATTTATCCTTGGCGTCCACGCCAGAATCTGTGGTGTCGGTCGTGTCAGATTCGGGATACAACTGGTTGTCGCTGGAGGTCAGTCCGGAATCCCGGCTGAGTGTCGACTGCGACATGACCGGGAGACTGCTCGGCCATCCTTCATTTGAAAACATCTCTCGATCGATACTGTCCAGGGATGAGTCGTCACGTTTCATTCCTCCTGTTTCCACCAATCCCTGTAAGCTATCTGAGTCACCGGAATCTCGGCGTTTGGGCTCTGCAAACTTCATGGGAGGTCCTCCGAACACATCGATCACATCGTCCCCGAAGATCTGCTGGACGTTGTCCACCATGAACTGGACAATTTGGGGCACTTTCTCGGTAGCCTGGACCTGGGTTATAAAGTGTAACAAAAGAAGCCATGAGTACAGACTCATTTCAGAAGTTCATAGCTTTCTACTCTGAAACTTTTTACTCTGAAATATTCTAAGATTGTGCACTTATGTTAGTTTTCCTAAATGCTTCTGTATTTGTAAGTTGGGATTGCTATTTTGACACTTCCACGACAAAACACCCCAACTCAAAAAATGAGAAATTCAACTACAGAGATAAGCTGTTTTGTCAGAAATTGAGATGAAAGTGTAAAAAGAGATAAAAAAAACTCATTTGTTTGAAGTTGCTTATTTGTAATATGCTCACTTGTATTCTATCTTTCACTCATTGTATGTGTTATTGTTCTCTTTATGCCCTTAGAGACTTTTGCATTAGGCCCTTTACAAATTATTATCATATTATCTTCTACTTGCCTGTGCCATGGAGTCGCTTGAGTTAGGTGCCCACAGCATGCTCGGTGAGCAGCACACAGCTTGGTTGTAAGAGTTCATGTTGTTCTCCTCGGAGCGTTCGTTGATGTGGTACATGATGCAGAAGAGATGCCTCAGAAGGGTCTGGTTGCTGCTCGGTATGTCCGACAGAATCCTGGGGATGAAGCGGAGAGGAGGAACTTTCGTCAAATCATCAATTTTTTTAAACAATTCAATTAAATTCAATTCAATTTAAAGGCAGTGGACACTATTGGTAAATACTCAAAATAATTATTGGTATAAAACCTTACTTGGTATTAATGAGTTATGGGGAGCTGTTGATAGTATAAAACATTGTGAGAACGGTTCCCCCTGAAGTAACAAAGTTTATAAAAAAAAAAAAAAAAAAAAAAAAAAAAACAACGAAAATTTTGACGGAAAAATACTCACGATTTGATGCTGCTGATTCTCTCCTCATCCAACTCCACGTTATTGGTGTTGACCCAGTTCTCATACACCACATTATACATGATACTATTGGGTATATTCCTCATGAAGTCCTTCAGAAGGGCAGCGCAAACCGGGACCGGCACCTCGTCAAACGCAACAGGCTCTCCCGCCGAGAGCTTGGCCTTGAGCTCCCGGGTGATGCGAGCGTTGGCCGACTTGCGGAAGATTCCTGGGGTGTAGGGGCCGTTGTGGTAGAGGGTGGTGAGGAGGTCGATGATGGTCTTGGGGAGGTTGCCCTCGGGGCAGAGGACCGGGAGCGGAATGCCAAATAACCTAGGAGAGGGAAGGAGAAATAACTAAAATTTAATCACCATTTATTTATTTCCTTATTTATTAGTTCATTTATTTATTTCCAGGCAGTCGTATACAATACATAAAAAGAGCTAACATTTTATAAATAGGCCTACAAGCCTGCGAATAACCAAAAATCTCAAGGAATTCCAGACAAGAAAAACCTACAAAGGCTCAAAAACTGACGGCAAGAACAAATTTTATAGTTTTGCTTTAAATTTTGCAAAACTACACATAAATAAATACAACTATAAATATATATAAAATATTCAATGAAATTTCACTTAGTTTCTACGGGGTTAGTGCTTATTTCTATTCAGGATTTATATCAAGGACTGTAACAACAGAAAACCTGCAAAGACACTCAAGAAACAATCCGATTCGGTTGAGGGAAAACCAGAGATTAAAGAAAGCCTGCGCTCAGGTAACAGAGTGTCAACCTAGACCACACAAGGTGGAAGGCAGGAAAAGATATATCACAATGTCACATAGACCCAAATGAATCAGGTTATACACAGCACAATAAAAACACAACAATAGATTAGCAAGTCCAATCTGATTTCCTTTCATTCATTCATTCAATATGATTTAGTATTACCAGAGTTAACTTAGATAACTGCAGGATGAGATGCATGCTGGTCTAGTTAGTGACAACGCTTGGTCGCTAAGTAGACCAGCATCAACCTCAAACCATGGCTAACGCGCATTCTGAGTTAGTATTTGCAAAGTTGTCTACGGCATCAAATAAAGTGTACATTATTTATATCAAACAGCTCCAGCTAAAACCAACTGAAAATCAAGAAATACAATACACAGAAGTATAACATTCAACAACAAATAGCACAACAAAGTAAATTACAAATTCACAATTCAACTGCTAAACACAAAAGTTCCACCTTTTCCCAAAATCTTTACCAAACAGGCCTTCCTCTTTAGCTTTTTGTTAAGTCGCCAACCGAGATAATAAACTCTGGGTTTAACCTGCCCCCAGGAAGTTTTAGTAGCCCTGATTTTAAACAAGTATTGCCATAGTATCTTTCTGATTCATTAGTGATATCAATCGCAACCAGTATAATAGGCAAATCAAGTTACACTCAAATCCCTCAAAAATTAATAACCACATTAAAAAAATGCATATGTCAAATCTGAATGGAAGAAAACCGTGAGCATTTTAAACAAGTAGGTTGCACTACGGAATACCCTCCATGGTTGCACGGTTTGTAGTAGCCCACAAGGCAGGTTAAGAGGTGGTATTTACTAGCCCGTAGCAGTTTTTACTAGTCAATGTACGCCCGGCTAGTGTTAAGGGCGAGCCCTGCCAGACGTTATAAATTTAGAATACTGGAGAGTCCATCTTGCATTGACTTACTTGGAGTTTGGGGAGGGGGGAGGGGAGAGTACGTCCGCAGCGTCTCCCTTGCCAGTGCTCTTCTTGAAGGAGAGCTTGAAATGCGTCTTGCGCTGTTTCTTCAGTCGCTTACTTGATGGGAATGCCAAGGTATCTAGTAATAAAATAATAAAAATAATAATAATAATTTATGGATTTATATTGCGCCTAGTCCATAAAATGTAGCATAAAAGCAGGATTTATACAGCGCCCAACATCAAACCAGTCACTGAGCACTTTACAATATTAAAGAGAGTAAAAAAACATCGTTTGGCCTACTCAACCAACAATATAGCAAACAATTTACAATGATAAAGACACAAGTAATATATTAGACAAATACCACATCAAAAATAAATTAAAAAGCACAAGAAGCTTGACCAACAGTGTAAAAGAGTGGCACATTGTGTCAATAATAAAAAGTCATAGAAATGTTGTAAAGTTTCAATTGAGGGGATGACATAAATGAATGGAAAACTTGACATCTTGTTTTATGCATATGTTTGGATACACCAAGTATTAGAATACTGGTCTTTGACAAATTGTGTCCAGTGCGGTAAAGGCTTTGACATCCTAGAGGAAAAACTGTTATTAAAAACCACTTTTCAAATTCTTCTCCTTACCTACGCTGATCCCTAATTGGCTGTTGCCTTTCCTCCTCAGGAAGAACTGACATTTAAACTGCTTGAGGGCGCTCTCATCAATGGCGGCCGACGCCATCCCGTCATCCTCGCCGGGTAGAAGGTCTCCGTAGTTATTGTTCTTGGACAACGCCTCGTTAACATGGCTCATCTTGATTGCGTACGGGATCTCATGACCTAAACAAAACATGGAAAAGAAGACATAAATAAATCTGTGTATATAAAAAATATCAATACACGCAAAAGACCCCAGTACACACTAAATCATTGCTAAAGATAAGGGGTTCACCCCGGTGTGTCAGGCAGTGGGTCCGGCTGCACTCAAAACCAAGAAGAAGTAGAAAGCCAGTGACAAAACACAATAAAAGCTAAATAATCAAACAGTTTTTGAAGAAGGTACAAAACAAAATGCTAAACCCGTTGAAAAATACCTTTCATAAAAAAAAATTTAAAACATGGTTTAGCAACATCTCAGCCCAGGTTTGGTACAGCTGCTTAAAGCCATTATACACTTTCGGAACAGAAAAAAAAAAAAAAAAAAAATCACAGATTTATTTATAAATCACTAACAGGGTTTACAGAAGGTAATGGTAAAAGACTTCTCTTGAAATATTATTCCATGAAATGCTTTACTTTTTGAGAAAACATTAAAACAATTATCAATTCTCAACATCGAGAATTACAGATTTATAGTAAACACATGTCATGACACGGTGAAACGTGCGGAAACAAGGGTGGGTTTTCCCGTTACTTTCTCCCAACTCCGATGACCGATTGAGCCTAAATTTTTACAGGTTTGTTGACAATACTGTTTACCGAACGTGTCCAATAGAAACATTTTGTTTTGTAACTTCTTAATTATTTAGCTATATCAACTGCACAGAAAGAAACTTTTAAGTAAGAGAAAACGCTGCCTCGTCTACTAAACAAACAAAAAGACTTGACTCACCAATTAGCGGGTACTGGCCCGAATCCTTGCCAGACTGCACCCACAGCCCGTAGTCCTCCGGCACGGCGCTGTCAAGATGGAACTGCTGTAGACACGTCCGTAGCATGTCGTCTGCCGTATCCGTATTGCTAACCTGGAGTGTCTTGCTGTGCACGGAGCCCGTGCTTTGAGGTTCGCTGTTTAGCACTTTTATGTTCACTGTCCGTGGTTCTTCGTGCTCTCGCTGGGCAGTGATATTCCTGAGGAATGGAGAACGTAGTTCGAAGAGTTGAGAACAAGTAAACCCAAGCAAATCTAGATAAAACAAGTTTTTTTTTTTGCTGACGAACGGACCACGTACTTTGAAGATTCCCAAGCAAATAGATTGTTCTTTTTAATCAGGTGAAGTTTGCAGTAGCACCACCTGTGAATCTCTTTTGAGTACTGTCGGTTCTGATGTAGATTTTGCTCTGAAAAGAACGGCCGATGATCAAAGTGTCCCAATATTACCCCAGAATTGAATATCTATCTCAGCAAGGAGCCGCAGCACTTGAAGTTTGGAATGCATAATAAAAATAAAAAAATGCTTCTGAGCACCTTATATATACCTTTCCAGAACAACTACAATGGGCACCGGAATATTTTAAACAAAATCTCTTGAAAAAATGTGAACAATTTGCAGACCGCGTAACCCTTCCTGGCGGTTGGCAATTGTTTAAAACCCTCCAAACAACAGGGTCCTATCCAAAAACAGACATGCCGAAGATTTAGGAGATTTCCCCCTTTAAAGCTCCACCAGGGTGAACCCACAATAGGGCATAAATCAGGCTGTTGTAGCGAGGTGATAGTTTATTACAGATAATGATGCTGTAAAACATTGTCCTTGGGTGCGAAGGGATTGATGGTCCAAGGACTGTTAGGGGGGATCATTGTACAGTGTACCAATTGTGATCCAGAAGACGCAACATTCCATTCCCTTAGAATACCCCTACTACAACACCCCACTGCTGTGTTTTGGTCCATCAGGTCAGTGATGGGCATTCTATTTAGGATTGCTACGGAGTTGGGAGTTGCCCAAGGTAGCCAGCCCACAGTTCACTTTGTTACTCAGGCACTTGCTTTTAACAGCAATTTTAACGGGGGTCCCTTGCTTTGTTTTAGCGTGCTTGTAAAATGTAGCAATGTTTGACAAACAAATTCAAGAGGCCTTGGATAGTAAAACATTTTGTGTCCTTCTCAAGGCATGTTTTGTAAAATTTTAAAACCATGCTACAATTTAGCAAGGGATCCTTGCTTAATTGCTCTCGTGTGAAAGGTAAAAAAACCTCATACATTTATTATACCCATGCAGCGAATAATGTAAAACATTGTGGATTCCTTGTCAAATACCCAGAGATAATAAAAACAAATTCTTTGCACACCAATTTTACAAGCCCTCGTTCATCAGTCAAGAACCCAACAAATCGAAACGCAACAGGCTAATTTACCAAGCGCTCAAGCCCCACTTACACTTGTAATTGACATTTTACAAGAACTATTTATTATCCGGTTTATGACAAGTGGTACATGGTTATCAAAATGCCTCGGCTAAGCGCCCCGGATACTTATGATCAAACACCTCTCTCTAGGAACTATCAATCATCAGGTAAATAGTGGGTATTTAATAACCCTCTGTGTTTTAACAACGCTGGTCTTGTTGGAGCGAGGAAATAAAAACTGAGCAAAGGTCAAGAGGGAACACAGAGAGACGGGGACGGAGGGCGATGCCCCGATACTGCTTGATAAAGGAGTGGTGTTAATAAATGGCCAGTTATTATTTTATGTGTGAAGGTAAACTTTGGTCAAGTTCAAAATTAATCATTGTCTAATGGAGTTTTGAACTCGTTGCTTGCGTTTATACAGTGAGGGGGTGAATGGTTTATTGGTTATAAGATGGCACCCAGCAAAAAAATAGTTTAAAAAAGTAGGAAATTGGAAACTGGACAGTAGGGCATGAAAGATGCCCTTTTAGCAAAATAATTTGCCTAAATAATGATAGAATAAAAAAGCAACAGTTGAATTTTTTTTTAAATAAATATTATGAATGGAAGAAATCCAGTAATTGTTGTTTCGTTTCTTTTGCCCTCTTAGTGCCCTAGTCATTTGGCCAATAACATTCCTTTAATATTTCTCAGCTCCCTTTGGAGTACACAGTCCCCTGGGCAAAAGAGAAGCAATTATAAGGACCTTGCTCAAGTACACAAGTGTCTTGACCAGGATTCGAACCCACACCCTGATGACGAAACCACCAGAACAGGAATTTGATGCTCTAAACCACTCGTCCATAACACCATAAAATACTATAAAAACTTTCCATGAAATCCAACGGAAGTTCTCATTTAAAACTGTCTTACTTTTTCAAACTCTGCCACCAGATTTCTTTCTCCTCGGCTGAAGTGAACGTCCAGACGCAATTGGTTGTTGGCCAGCCAATCACAAAGGACCTATCGGGTTGTTTGTTGATCTCGATGACATCGTCGATGCACGAGGCCAGCCATAGCTCGCTGACTCTGATTCGATGCTTCAGACGGAACGTCGTGCACGATTTGCTGTGAAGATGAGAAAATGTGAAGCTAACAATTAGTATAGATTGGATTCTACACCTTTATGTAAATAAGCACTGTATAATCAGTGCTTTCCCCCGAGCAGCATACTCCCTTCACAGTGGTCTGCTAGCAATGCTATTTTCAGCTCCTGAGGACCAGTCCTGCTGGTTATAATCAAGAAATGAATACAACTGGTGTTCCATCCTATCTAAGGCTTTAAATGTTTATAATCTTCAACTTCAAGTTATAAACAACCAAGGAAAATGAGAGAAAACTTTTTTTGTTCAACCCAAATTTAATGTTTAAACTTTTAAATTTAAAGTAGTACTCGCCAAAAGACCTGAAGATTTGTTGCAAATCTTGGACGGTCCCTAGCACAGACATGCAACTTTTCAATTGTAAAAAAAGAAGAAGAGAGGAATCGGACGCCATCACACTTTAACTTTTGTGCAGTGTTTTTCAGTTTTCTATGGCACTGTTTTGAAAAGAAAAACACAAAATCAGCTGATCAGCTGAAAGTTGCGGGCCTGCTTATAGCTTCGAAGTCTTAATGATGAACAGCTAATTTCACTCAGATTCTACAAACAATTCTTAGTGACTCTTACTTTGGTTTGGCGATGATGACGACATCGTTGAAGAGGAAGACGTATCTACTTTGTACCTGGACACCCCCAGTCATCTGAATAGGACCTTCCATCACATAGACACGGTTGTTATTATTCTGGGCATTGTTCTCCGCTAACGACTGTAGATCGCTGGAGGAGGGTGTCCCACCGCCCCTGAGAAAAAAAAGTGTACATTAGGTTATAAATGGTTAGACATCTCATCTCAACTACAGGGATGTGATAGGCTGTTGAGGCTGAACGCGAAAAGCATGCAAGCTTGGAAACTTGTGAGCATGAAGCCCAATATTAACATGTATCTTTCGTTTTAAAAGTCCTACTCTGCAATCTGGGGCGTTATTATATGGTTTTAGATAATTGTTTTCATGAATTTATTCTTTTTTGGGGGGAAAAACCAAGAATTCCAGTGAAAAACAGAGAATCACATCCCTGCAACTACAAAGCTATTATGGGAACGGACAGAAACCGCATTGACTGAGATTCAATATTTGGGCCAGTTACAGTGTACAATTTTTTCAGATAGGAATAACAGAAGTCTTTTATTATTTTAGTGAAAAATTACCTCTTTCTCAAAATCTATGCTACTTCAGAGGGAGCCGTTTCTCACAATGTTAAACTACCAACAGCTCTCCAATGCTCGTTACCAAATCAGTTTTTAAGTTAATATTTGTTTTGAGTAATTACCAAACGTGTACCTTCCCTTTAACAATTATACTCAAGGATTTCCTTCTTAACATGATCTCTCAAATGGAAGTCAGTCACCTAGTTTTCAGTTCAGTTTAGGAAACGCAAGCAGCATGCAGCCGTCAAGTGATACAAGTGCGTTTGAGGGGGGGGGGGGGGGAGGGGATGTGTAATTTTTTCAAACACAGTCAACCATAAGGGCTTATTACTTACTGTTAGGCCATACTGTGTTGTGCGGGAATTGTTCCCACAATAAAGTTCAATATGATACAGGAAATAGCGCAAATACGGAGGCTTACCTCCGACAGTGGATGGCTTGATAATGATGATGCAGTTTTATGAAAAGAACAGCATAGCCAGGAAACATCGGGAGAAACAAAGAGGACCACATTTCAACATTGGATGGTACACTTTATACACACAGTGGGAAATAAGATATAGAAAGATTCGGAATAGCACAGTGGGGGGGCTCTAGCGGAGGTTAAGTGGAGGTGACCTGGCTTGATAACGATGATGCAGTTTTATGAATAGAATAGCAAGAGACAGCAGGAAACATCGGGAGAAACAAGAGGACCACACTTCAACATTGGATGGTACACTTTAAGATATAGAAAGATTCGGAGTAGCACAACGGGGGGCTCTAGCAGAGGTTTAGTGGATGGGATCTGGCTTAATTTAACGATGATGCAGTTTTATGAAAAGAACAGCAATAGCCAGGAAACATCGGGAGAAACAAAAAGGACCACATTTCAACATTGGACGGTACACTTTATACACACAGTGGGAAATAAGATATAGAAAGATTCGGAGTAGCACAGTGCGGGGGCTCTAGCTGAGGTTAAGTGGAGGTGACCTGGCTTGATAAAGATGATGCAGTTTTATGAATAGAATAGCAAGAGACAGGAAACATCGGGAGAAACAAGAGGACCACATTTCAACATTGGATGGTACACTTTAAGATTCAGAGTAGCACAACGGGGGGCTCTAGCAGAGGTTTAGTGGATGGGACCTGGCTTGATTTAACGATGATGCAGTTTTATGAATAGAATAGCAAGAGACAGAAACAGAAACAATAGGACCACATTTCAACATTGGATGGTACACTTTAATATAGAAAGATTCGGAGTAGCACAACAGGGGGCTCTAGCTGAGGTTAAGTGGAGGGGACCTGGCATGATAGCGATGATGCAGTTTTATGAATAGAATAGCAAGAGACAGGAAACAGAAACAAGAGAGGGCCACATTTCCATTATTGGATGGTACAATTTAAACACACAGTGGGAAGTAAAGTATAAAGAGTTTTGGAGTAGCACCCCGCAAGGGCTCTGAAAAGTGAAAAGGACTGGTTGTATATAAACAGAAGATTTCAAATCAATGAGACCAAAGAGTTAGGACTAGTCCTAACTTGGGACTAGTCCTAGGAGATATTAAAAATAATAAAGCTAGTCCTAAGTTAGGACGATGGCTAGTCTTAACACTTTGTGAAATCCACCCCTGATCAAATCATAATCAGGAAGACAATGGCAAATTGTTGTTATCTCTCTCAAAACTTTTTAGAAAAACAAAAATTTTAGGGGGAAAAAAGTCAGATAATTGCTTTGTCTTTATTCCCTGTTATTTCTCTGTTTTTTGGGTTTAAAACTAGCTTACATGTGTAGCCATTTAGTTCTCATTTCTGGGAATCTACTGCATACCGTAACTAATAAATGAATAATTAAATGTAACAGTCGACTTCAGAATCATTCTGAAATCCGAAACCTGTCTGGGGTTTCTGACATCTGAGACTGACACTGACAGACTTACTTGGAGTCACAAATATCCGACGCTGTTAGCTTAGACATGTTTGCCGAAAGTTTCTCAAGTATAATCCTCCTTCCTCAAAGAATGAAACATCTATTTACGGACGTCGTCGAGCTGTCCGGGGGACACATGGGTTCGAAATCTGGCTTTCACGAGGAGTCCATACAAAACAAACTGTATTTGGATAAATCCAGCACTGGACGATTTGCTGACTAATCAACATTGTGAAACCATCTTCAAGGGTAAGTATTCTCCGTTGACATCATCCAGACACAAGTCAATATAATTCCAAGCGAAATCTTCCAGCAGGGAATCTACACACAACGGCACAAAATAACCCTCCTCGCATTCAGTCGTACATAACCCCCTCGTTAAGACATACACCCAGTTTACGATCTATAACCTCACACTCCCAACACGACTTTTTTCTCTCAAGCCTATCATAAAATGATTAAAACTTCCCAAACGAGCTTGGAAAACAAGCACTGCAGCCCGTTATATTTACACTAACCCGCTGTCCAAACTGAAGGCAAAGTTGACAGAGGAGGCCCCAGACAAAACAGCGATGTTTACACACCTCTGTGTTGCTTGGGCTCTTCTCGAGTGCTGACCCGTATTATTGAGTGGTCGGAACAAAACTGGGCTCAGAGTCTATATTTAAGAGGGGCCTCAAACATTTCTCATTTCTCCCCGTCACTGGGTGATCGAGCCCGCAGCGGGAAACAGAGGGATGGCTTATCACCACGATATGATGGGTTATTTTATCTGCGTCACCTAACACGAGGCAGTCAATAGCCAATTTAGGGGTGAATTTGTTCACACAATGAAGAATGATTTAATGCCTTTTAACCCTTTGAGAGAGGGGGATATGTGTGTATTTTGATGATACTGCAGGTTACAGAAAGAAAAATAAGACTTGAATATAATTCCTATTGACAGTTTAATCTCCCGTATTAAAACCCAGCTCACATCTATTTGAAATGTACCGACAAATAAATGAGTAATTATGTAACTAATAAATAATAAATGGTTCTTATAATAAGTTGCATAGTACAATGTAGTCTCCACACGCTTGGGTGACTAAACAGGAGAGTTTTTAAGTTTCAACTTAAATTTTTCCAGGGTGGGGCACTTTTTGATATGGCTAGAAGAACGTGGCAATCTTAAAGGCCTCCACAGTAAAACTGCTACACATTTTTTGCATTTTATATAATCTTGAATTGCCTCATACTGTCATAGAGTCATTGAAAGTCTATATTTCAAAGGGGCCTAAAAATTAATAATAAAAAATAAAAATAAATCTCAAATCTTGAATATGAGAACGAAATTGAAAATCATATTTTTTATCCCATTCATAGTTTTCAACAAATTCATCACTATAATTTGAATATCTGTGTGAAATTGTTACAAACTGTAGCTAACTGCTTCCCCGTTTTTGTTTTGCATTCATGGCTTACCACAGTTTTCCACCCTCATTAGGCAAACAAATTGGGCTGTGTGACATTGCAATAGAAAGGCCTATTTGGCTTGTGTCATTGACCACAAAAGGATTGTCCAAAATCCTTGCCCTTCAAGTACACTGAAACTAAATCAAGTTCCCCTCTAATATGGGTAAAATTCCTTCGTTCCCCACGGAGAAAACCACCAGGAGCTCATCCCTCAATGAAAATGAAAAAAGAACAGAAAAAAACAATAAATAAAAAACTAAAAACAGAAAGAAAAAAAAAACAAAAAAAACTACAGAAACTTCAAATTTTCAATTTTTAGCCTCCATGTTTTGAGTAATTCCTAGTGACACTCAACTAGTATTCCCACCCCTCTGGCTGTATTGAAAGTTGTATTATACTTTGTTTTGACATATTTCTCACAAATTTGTGTCATTCAAAAAATACTTCTGCAGTGTGAGACATGTCCACTTGAAACAAAGTGGCATGGATGATAACTGAGGCATGTGTCTTAAGTATTTTGGTTTTGACTGGCGCTTGCTACGTGCAACTTTGCCAGATACTCAATATGAATACAGGGGTCAATTTCACAAAGAGAGTCCTAACTTAGGACCTGAGTCCTCGGACTCTTTAGCAGTTATTAAAGGAACATGTTGCCTTGGATAGGACGAGTTGGTCTATAAAAAGCGTTTGAAGCCGTTTGTTGTGAAATGCTAATGGTTAGAAAGATGTTTTAAAAGTAGAATATAATGATCCACACAAGTATCACTCAAAATTGCACGGTTTTCATTATAGGTCGCGAAATAACGGTCGGCCATTTAGGGGAGTCAAAAATTTTACTCCCATAAATGGCCGACCGTGTTAGTCGACGAGGTTTAAAGAAAACCACGCAATTTCGAGGCATATTTGTGTAGATCATTGTATTCTACTTTTACATCATCTTTCTAACCATACCGATTTTATAACAAACGGTTACAGAACGCTTTTGGCGGACCAACTCGACCGATCCAAGGCAACGTGTTCCTTTAAAAACTTAAGGCTAGTCCTAACAATCTTGCTTAGCTGAAACCAGTTACCAGCCAAAGTACCAAGCAATGAATACCGTTTGTGAAAGGTTTCTGCACAAACTTTACCTTCAAACTGAAAAACCCCTTACTGAAACCTAGCTACAGCCCGAGTTAGAAACAAACGATTATTTAACAACCACCCAAATTTGGACTAGCGCCCTCTTGTGGTTAAGTGTATGAAGCCAAATGACACAGCAAGAAAAAATAATATGTATTTAACTTTAGCCATGAGGACAAACTGTTCAAACATTCATACCTCAATACAAAAAGACTCGGGGGGGGGGGGGGGGGGGAACAAAACACCTTCAATTATTAGGAACTCAGGTATTTCAACTAGGCTGTGCTTCCCTCTCAGGACAAAAAAAAACTTGGAAAAAAATCAAAAGCTGATCGATTAAAGCAACAATTCCGATGAACTTATCAAAAGGAAAACACATACGGTTTGATTTGTGATAGATGTAGATATGGTGTCAAAGTTCAACAACATAGAAAAGGACTGCATACTGGGGAAGTGGATTGTTTATCAATTTAGACAGTTAATGCCCATTTGCGCCCAGACGTTTCAACCAATGAAATCGGTTTAATGGACATTAATGGTCATTAACAAAATATTTTGTAATAAAAGAAAAACAGAATGGGAAGTTTGAAGTAGTTTTTCTGCAAAAATGCTTTTAGCCTCTATAACACAAAATAGCATTGACCGATCATCTACCATTTATCTTACACTAGTGTTTGATTATTGCCCCTCCAAAAAGGATAAAATCAGAGAGTAAAGAAGATAGTGTGTCAATTCCTTTAAAAAAAACTTTAAAAAATACCACAAAAATAAGCAACACCCCAAAACAGACCATAGGTCTGTGCCCAGAAATTTGTTCTTAAACAAGTACATGTTTTAAATTACTACAAAATAAGGATAGGGCCTTAACTATTTTTTCATTTATAAACAAGCGGTCTTTCAGGTTAATCAGTAGTTTGTAACAGCTTTTTTCCAACCACTGGTATAGAAATGAAAAAGAAACTTTTCCGTAATGGTGCATCAAATAAAAAGTATCAATTACAACAACAAAAAACAGAGAGAGGAAGAGTGAGAAAAAGAGGAAAGTTTCCCAGAGAAATAGTTGGCAAAGTTTCAGCAGGAGGAGAGAAGGGGGAATTCTAGTCAATCCCAAAGAGAGGAGCCTGTATTTTATAAACGGCTTCGTTGAGAACGAAAGAACAGTGAACAACGGTAATCCATAGTGACACACCGTTGATTGGTACCCCGCTGGTACGCCAGGGGAACTGACCGACCTCTCAGCGACTAAAGCCACTTTGACTTCCAGCGTTCAATTGTCAAGAAAATTTAGCTTTATGTTTACAATTGTATAAGGCAGAGTATAAGTTTGTTTGAGTTAAGAAACATTTTCCCCTCGAGGAAGAAACAAAAAAACAGTCAAGGAAATGTACAATCATAGGTCCAGGTCTATTTGGGGGTTGCTTTTATATTCTCTGGCCTTTCTCTCTCCAATCTTTTCCAATTTGTCTGATTCTGTTTCAAGTCTTGGCATGCCTGTAGTGAGCGCCCTGACGTCAGCTAAAGTACGGGTGGATTTTCTTTCATTGGCGACCAGCCAAGGAATAAAAGTTTAGAAGTTCATACAGAAAAGAGCGGTTGTAAGACAGGCTTGGAGTTGAATAATGTGAATGATGGGGGGGAAAGGGGAAAGGAAGGCTTTAGAGATTAGTTTAGAGATGAGAGTCATTGTTGACAAAAAGTGAAAAACTGGGATCCAGATCTTAGGAGGTAAATTGAAATGATGGCATTTCCACTTTTTTGATAACCCTTAGAGCTAAAGCTTCCAAAAAGCTTGTGTGGAACAGTATCATCAGTGCCAGAGATGTAGACCAAAGAGCAGGACTCATTTTATTTTGAGAAAAACACATCTTTTTTTTGTTTATCAGCCAGACATTCAAAAGTCTGAATTCAGATAAAACCCTAACTTTCTCATACCTGGTGTGGTAGGGTAAAGAGGGAGTGTGAACGTGCGAATGATTTAGTAAAAGGGAAAAAGGAAGGCGAAGGTTTGTTAGGGTAGAATTTGATTTTCAATTTTTATGGAGAGCTACTTACAATTTCTTGCTACCAGTGAATGCAGTTCTGAGGGCTGTCGTTGGTGCCGACCTCCTCCGGTTTGCAAGAATTTTAAACCTCTGCAGAAAAGATAATCAGAAGTGACAACATTCATTAGATTTAATGTCAGACAAGAAAAAACAATAATTGTTACAAGTAAAGAACACATGTTTTGTAATTGTTAACCCCAAAAAATCATTTTAAGATGCCGAAAAAAAAATTATCATAAAGTTTCTGATAAGCAAACATTATAAGGATAGCAGTCACAGATTGTTCATGAGAAATTGCATTTTGGCAGGTAAGCATATTTTGGTTGTGCGAAGCTACTTGTTGTGCATAAGCAGCTATATGAAATTGGGCCCTGCTTAGCACGTAAAACAGTAAAACAAGAGGCCCCAGGGCATGAAATCTTGAGTAAACTAACCCAAATGAACCTCGCAAGCACCAAGTCTGGGATGACGCCATCAAAAACTAAATAATGCAATTGCCTATTGCTCTCAGTACAAAGTTTGGACAAGGGGGCAGATGTCGATTTCCCAACAGTAACCCCAAAGCACACGGCAAGGACTTTCATATTCTGTGACGGTTACAACCTGTTTTCTTGGAAACAAATCCTTTTGGAACTTTGAAACATAACCTCTTCACTATGGAGCTATTTCAAGTATAAACACAACCTCCGATCCATGGGTGCTCTAGATACAATGGACCCTGTCTCTTCATTCTCAAGAAATGACTCGGCCACTCAAGAAGATGTTAAGTTCTGTTGAGGGGTACTAAAACAAGACGGAACCAGTACTACTTATTAAAGACTTTGTCCTCTTTACAAAGTATGTCAGATTTTTGTTCTCGCACAGGGTTGTGAGAAGAACCTCTTGTAGCTTTTCAACTTTTTGAAGTACCACAAGGCGCTGTCAAGTGCATCGGTCGTTCCAAATCTTGTTAAAAGGCAGTGGACACTATTGGTAAATTACTCAAAATAACTGTTGGCATAAAAACTTAACCTGGTATGAAACAATGGAGAGCTGTTGTAAGTATAAAACATTGTGAGAAACGGCTCCCTCTGAAGTAATTTCTCACTACAATAATAAAAGACTTCAGGCCTGAAGCATTTTATTTAAGCATCTGAAAGCACACAATAATTTGTGCAACAAGTGTGTTTTTCCTTCATTATGCTCTTGCAATTGTGAGTACCAATTGAGTCCAAATTTCAACAGGTTTGTGATTTGATGCATATCATGGGATACATTCATTCAGTCGATGCGGAGCATCGGATGATGGCCCTCCAAACACGTTGGTCCTCCATTGCTGTACGTAGCTCTTCCCGACGCAGTCCAGAGTCCCGGCACAAGGTGTCCACATAGGTGGTTTGTGGTCATTGTATCATGGGATACACCAAGTGAGACTACAGGGCCCAATTGCATAGAGCAGCTTAAGCACAAAAAGCAAAATTGTGATTACCAGGAAACAGTAACCAGCCAAACTTCCATATCAAAAATGTACAATCTGTGGCTGGTTTCCTTCTCATATCTAGTAAGCAGAAATCTGTTAAGCAATATTTTGTGCTTTTAGCAGCTCCATGAAATTAGGCCCTGGTCTTTGACACTTTACCAAAGGCATCCAGTGCCTTTAAATCGCAAAAGAGACATTCCAAATTCCTCAAGGTTGGGCATGGGAGGGTCAAGTCCCAGCCTCTCAAAGCTTGTCTCCAGACAGAAAGACAGACATAAAGACAGTGATGGGATCAATTCAATGTACATTTCCCTACGGCTAAAGATGTGACAATCACGTCTTTCCAGACCCCTCCATTTATACAGGCAGACAGTAAACATAAACCAGTTTGAAGAAGAATGCCACATTGTTACTCGATTCAGTAAACATCAACCTGGCATTTTGTTTATTTCTTGTGTTTGTTTATTAAACACAAGACAACACGAATTTAGGACAGGGTTCGAGACAGGGTTCCAGGGCGGTTCAGAGATTTAGTGAAGGTTAACAAAAAACACAGAGAATATTGTCCATTTTCTGTTTAACAGCCTATTGAAATCTTAGGAACAGCAGTCAGCAGAGAGTACTCCTTTTCTCAGGTATCTTAGGCGGTTCAGAGATTCAGTGAAGTTTAAAAAAAACCAGAGAATATTGTCTGTTTGCTGTTGCCAATTGAAATCTAGAGAGTACTCCTTTTCTCGACCCCCCTTCGATCCCCACTCAAGCAGAAATTTTGTTCTTTCAAATTTATACATGAGAAAATAGAATTAGCTGTTGCAAACAACTTACCAACCAAAAATTAATGGCCTGGCGTTTTGACCCTAGCAGAGTCTTTCTCGAAGGCCAAATAACACATAATACACATTATTTAAGTATAAACATTTGTCACAATTTTTGAAGTTATAGCCTACATGGTCTCCACTCCCCCCCCCCCCCAATACTCTTTACCCCTCTTCACACTGTATCTATTATCCCCATGGATCACAGCCCTAGGGGAGGCTCTGGGACATTTTTTGCCCCATGGCATGGTAACCTTGTCGCACGTTCACACTGTGTACCTATTACAGGGGGTTCTGGTTGCACTTTTCAAGAATACCCCCATGTTTTTAGAGCTTACCCCTACTCCAGAGCAGGCATAGAGCTGCTTAAGCAAAAAAATTGGTTAAGCACGAAAATAGCTTGCTAATTTTACACAGGTTACTGGCCAAAATGTCATGCCATATACATTGCTTGTGACTGGTATTGAGCTATTGTTTACTTAGCATAACAATTGAGTGGAGTCTTGGTCGGTGTTCTGATTTTACCATTTTACTAAGCATGGATTATTTTGCTTAAGCAGAATTTTTTGCTTAAGCAGCTCTATGAAATTGGGCCCTGGGGTGGCTATTCCCTGTGAGGTATGCCAATTTGTCAGGGTAGATCAGGGGGTAAAGCGATCAGTTTGAAAACTGCCTGCTGAGCTATTCCCTGTGGGCAACCCCAGGAAAATAGAGTAGTGCGACAAGAGCATTTGTAATTGTAAGACTGAAAATGTAGACAACTTTACTGTATCAATAATGGATCGCATTCAAGGATAAATGGATAATTAAGCTGTTGATGTTATCCAAGATTGGGTGGTGATATCACCCTGTTTACTGAGATGTAATGTATGAAGAGTTTGCTTTCAGGCAACAAACCAGGACAATCACAAAGTCAGCCTAATGGTCCTGAACTACTACACAAGGAGAAAACAGAGGAATACAGCTTAAAAATGTTGCCCAATTGTGACCTGGGAGTTGTTGCCCTGAAATAAATGGTCATTTTTGCCAAGAGAAGTAGAATTTTTTTAAAGGTTGACATTTGAAATAAATTTCAGCAAATATAATAACACTAATAACGTAGTCTTTTACAGCGCAGGTATCAACCAATAATTAACGTGCTCATCAAGCCGCTTGAACAGAGTAAGACACTATTTTAAAAGCAGGTTTTTATGAATGATGAGATTATAATGAACGTGGAACACCTTTTAAGGGATGTACATGTACAAGGTACCAGAAATACAGGGGCAAACCCCTTCTCTTAACAATATGAAGTGTAGGCTGGGTTCCTTCACCTGCATTACACAACGTGCAGGAACAACACGCAGGAACAACGACATTACGTCCCATCCGAAGAACAGAAAAATAATGGTTAAGTGTCTTGCTTAAAGGACACAAGCGTCACGACCAGGACATGAACCCACTGCTGACCAGAAACAGCAGCACTTTCGCCCGGTGTGCTTGACCGCTCGGCCACGACATGCAACTTGTTGCCATTTTAGTTCAGGCTAGTCTTAAGAATATTATGTAAATTGTATGGCAATACATACCACTAGCAGCCGCCCTCAATCCGCCTTCAAAAGACTGACCATACACAGCCCCACAGGGTTACCTTACCCCACACTGGTCAAACTGTCCAAACATTCCATCACAGCATCAAAGAAAAGAATGTGCACGTGTGTGCAATAAATGACTGGCATATCCTAATACATTCACCTTTCCATTCAGATAAAAAAAAAAAAAAAACGCACAAGAAGAAAAAATAGACAAGAAAAAAGAAATGCCAAAGAACAATTTGTATACAACATGATCCGCACTTCCTCTGTCCGTGAAAGTTGTGGAATTTGGAGTACCCATTGCCCAGTAATCCAGGCCTACTAGTACAACACCCAAATCCTTTTAGATTGAATCACGACCGATGCAAATCTGTGACTGAATCCCAAGACAATGATTTGTTTGGGTTTGTAGAACCGACCCCCCCCCCCACCTCTCTCTATCCAACTGCACTTAGGACACGGACATAGACGTGGACACCCACTGTTCGCAGATGAGTGTCAGGGATGAACAAACATTCAGTGCTCGATCCACGGCACGGTGTACCCCTCTCCCCCATTGTGTTTGCATTGTGTTCTGGAAATCTCAGGAATTCTTTAGTTAGACATGCATGATATTCGGTCATTCAAAAAAAAAAGTAGGAACTTTTTTTCAGCACAAGGGCTGACCCACTTGCTCATTATGGTTTAAAGGCAGTGGACACTATTGGTAATAACTCAAAATAATTATTAGCACAAAACCTTACTTGGTAACGAGTAATGGGGAGAGGTTGGTAGTATAAAACATTGTGAGAAACGGCTCCCTCTGAAGTGGAGTAGTTTTCGAGAAAGAAGTAATTTTCCACAAATTTGATTTAGAGACCTCCGATTTTAGAATTTGAGGTCTCGAAATCAAGCATCTGAAAGCACACAACTCCGTGTCACAAGGGTATTTTTTTCTTTCATTATTATCTCGCAACTTCGAGGACCAATTGAGCTCAAGTTTCTACAGGTTTGTTATTTATGCATATGTTGAGATACACCAAGTGAGAAGACTGGTCTTTGACAATTACTAATAGTGTCCACTGTCTTTAAAGTTAAATTATACAGACTTTCCAGGCTATTTAGTCACAAGTTTTTTGCATGTTTCTGATGGTAAAAAAAAAACCCAGATAAAAGTAGGAAGAATATTATGCCTGTTTAGAGGATTTTAGGTGGAGGTACCGTACTTATAAATGTACAAGAGAAAATTATTTTTGAAGTATGGTAACATTGTGAGGGCGCCCTCTACATGTAGCTACCTCTTCATTCGGACATGGTACACAAGGCACTTTTAAAGACTTATTTGAACCTATTTTTGTTGTAACAAATTGCTTTTCATTGTTCTAGGTTTCAGGAGGAATGTTATTTCCTACCTTCAGCTCCCCTGAAATATTTTCATCTTAGTAACATACAATGAAATCTCTTTTTGGTGCAACCATCATCGTCATCAGGGAATTAACAAGGAAGGACAGCAGACTATAACATTTTTGACAAATCTGCCAGACAAAAAGCCAAAGTTCTAGTCGGCATTATGAGCGATAACAAATCTTGACTAGGGACGTCTCGCCAGGTAATAAGCGCATTGCAAAGCGATTGCCTTTACCCTAGGTGTTATGTCTTCTGACAGAACTGTACTATTCAGGCCAAGGTAGTACGACAGCCTTGCCTGCGGATCATCCCCCTACCATTCTGAGGTCAGGGGTCACCAAAGGTCACATGGAGGTCAACCCCAAGGTGGGAACAAATCACAGAGTAATATGTGGAGTTTGGCGTCAGAAGGTCTAGTCACACCTGTGATGTGTCTCTGCTTGTGTATATTAGCAAGTGTCTTAGAAGACAATTTATGATTTCCTGTGGCGCAAGTTTTCCTTACATCAGACCTCTCTCCCAATAGAACAAACTTCATGTTTCTTTCTTGGGGTCAACAGTAACACCTTGTAGGCCTATCTAATTACCCTACTTCAACTTGAAACAATAAACTCTGTCCTCAGTGCAGGGGGTCCCTCTGAGAGCAGTCAGTTTGAAAAAAGACAAAAACGATAAGCTGCTGTTAAACAAAATATTTTCTTTTGAAATGCTTGAACAAAACTACTCCTTGGTATATTTCTACGTAACTGTCACATTACCCTCCTCCACAATTTCTTCAGTCCACACTTGACATCACTCACTTGAATGTTCCCCGAGCAAACAAAAGTTTTAAGTCAAAAGGCTTTCAGTGTAGCCGGGGCCAATGTTTTGGAACAACCTTCCTTACTACCATTAGGGAATCAGTTACTTTATCTACATTTCGTAAAGTTCTAAAGACTCACATTTGTCCATGTCATTTTTTTGCTTTGATGTGCGCCATGACCTCTATGAAATAGTGTCTAACAAATTGTAATTGTTATTTTCTGTTGTAGTGGTTAACAGGAAAGTGAGAATGACTTTGATGAAGTTTGTTTCGGAGCGATAACAAATATTTCCTCTTTGACACTTACGATGAGCTTCTGCCGCCCCAGATGCAAGATTCACTTTTTGGGACAGTAGCTATATATTTATTTCTGTAACCAATCGCCACTTTGCTACGCTTTGAAATGATTTGAAAGTATCTTCCCACCCCTACACTAACGGGAAGAAAACCTACATGACTATACTACATAGTCATCGGATAATCCTGTCATGCTCTCCGCTACCCAAATCAAACTTCCATCTTTGTCTCAGCCGCTACGACCTTCTGAGCGTCCATTCAGGCCATAATGACACCCGACACGGAATAAAATATCCGCCAAACTCAAATCTCTTCTCACACCTGACTACGTCACCCTTGTTCACTCACAAAAGTTCCTGTCACAATACACTTTTTTGTTATCGGTGAGTACCAGGATCTAACAACACTAGCCTCAGACGCAAGGCTACTGGTGGATGAGATTGGGTTCTTTTGTTTTCAAAGTTTCTTTTTTTTTCTTCTTCTCGAATGAGACAAAAGCCCAGGGTTGATCCTGCCCTCGAGGGATAAACCGGCCAAATCTCTCATCAAGGAAGAAAACCGACGACGAATGATCACTCCCTCTCGGCTTAAATTAATCCTGACAAGGCCCTGCACACAATCTGAACAACGGTAAACCCCAACAAGACAACAAATGATATTTGACAAAATTTTCTTTCGATGAGTAAAGGATGACCCAGTTTAAGTTTTGGGATGCCAAAGGAATTTCAAACATTTTTGGGTGACACGGTTTTTACTTTCCCTTTTCAATTCCCGCCCCCCTCCCCCTTCCAAGGATTTTCTTGGGTGACACAACGTTTTTTAAAAATCACCTTTCTTAGTTCCCCTCCCAAGGAATTTCAAACTCTTTTGGGTGACACATTTTTTACTTTTCTCTTTTCATTTTCCCTACTCTAGGCTAGGAATGTCAAACTTTTTGGGGTGACACGGTTTTTAGTTTTTCCTTTTCGGTTCCCCCCTCCCAAGGAATTTCAAACTCTTTTGGGTGACACATTTTTTACTTTTCTCTTTTTATTTTCCCTACTCTAGGCTAGGAATGTCAAACTTTTTGGGGTGACACGGTTTTTAGTTTTTCCTTTTCGGTTCCCCCCCTCCCAATGAATTTTAAACTCTTTTGGTTGACACATTTTTTTAGTTTCCCCTTTTCAGTTCCGCCCACACCCTTATAGGAATTTCAAACTTTGTTGGGTGACACGGTTTTAGGTTTTATTTTTCACTTTTCAGTTCCCCCACCCTAGGAATTTCAAACTTTCTTTGATGCAAGGTTTTTCCTTTCTCTTTTCAGTTCTCCCAACCAAGGAGTTTCAATCTTGGGTGAAATGTTTTTTAACTATCTCTCGTCATCAGTTCCCCAGCCTAGTAATTTCAATCATTTTTGTGGGTGACACGTTTTTTCCACTATCACCTAATTCAAAGAATACATTTCAAGTTGTTCAAGACTTAAACTCAAGATTCCCTAAGCTCCTTCAAGTGTGTAGTGACAACAACAATTTCTTCTTAAAAAAAAAAATATATAACAAAAATGTACAGAGTGCGCCGTTTGAAATTATGACCACCAGGCACAATGTACCCATTGATCAAATAATCCATCAATCTAGAAATATATCCCAAACCACTTACAAGTCCTCTCGTGAGAGGGCTTCCACACAGCTCACATTAACATTCCAACAATCAGATATGGGTCGGAATTCATACCCACTGACAACAAGCCCATCACACCATACAAACCATTCAACTACAAAATATGGCGTGACTCTCTTTGTTTCCATCTAAAAACCCATTTCTAGGCGAACATTTTAAAAATATTTTGTTCCCTCCTCGACCAGATAGGTTAGATTAAGGTCAAGTTGATGTCAGGAACAGTGCAGTGAAATAAACTTGTCAACTTTGACTAGATGCACGAGGGAACAATATCGCAAATAGGATATTACTTACTACTCTACGGTTTTATGTGAGGTGGATAGGCTAATGTACCATTAAAACCCCCATTTCCCTTCCAGTGACTGTCAAGTTAATAAGGAGTTAACATTATTCGCGATAACGATTTATTGTTGAAGATTATTACATTTGTTGGTACAACATATTTTCCTAACCCCCCCCCCCCACAATAACCAAAACCCCAGGCCAGTTAAAAAGCAAATAAAAAACAAAAACAACACCAAACTAATTTATCATTCAAAGACAGCAAAACATTAAACTTACCTTTTCGCAACTACCAGCAGATTCATTGACTAAAAACACTTCGGAATTCCCTCATTTTAAATGTTAAGAAAATAATTTACAGAAAAACTGACTCAAGCCCAAACTATTCACATCCCATCAGCAGAGCAATCAACGCTGTTATGACATGATGAAATAACACACTAAAACAATGGGGGGGGGCACACACAACTAGGACTCCTTGTCACTGACCTGTCTGTCATCCAATCAAAACATAACGCTGGCCAACCTGCCCTCTATCTACCAGTCATAACGTTAAAGGAACTGGACACCTTTGGTTATTGTCAAAGACCCGCATTCTCACTTCACTTACTGTATTATCCCAACATATGCATAAAATAACAAACCTGTGAAACTGTGGACTCGGTTGGTCATTGAAGTTGCAAGAGACTAATGAAAGAAAAAAACACAAATGTTGCACACATTTGTGTGCTTTCAGATGCATTTATAATAAAAAAGCTTCAGCTGAAGTCTTTCAATATTTAAGTGACAAATTACTTCTTTCTCAAAAACTATGTTACTTCAGGGGAAGCTGTTTCTCACAATGTTTTATACTATCAACAGCTCTCCATTGCTCATTACCAAGTTAAGTTTTTATGCTAACAATTATTTGGGGTAATTACCAGTAGTGTCCAGTGCCTTTAACTTCATAATCAGCTGGTTCACAACCAGGAATCCTGACAGTTCACGCTGGGAGAAGATGCCATTAATGCTGGTCTACATGTACATGGGTGTTGGTAGTGGGACACCCAGGCACAATGTTTCAGGCACAATGCTCTTTGAACACCAATTCACACTTCACAGAGAATTTGCTTTATAGAAGATTCAGTTTACCAGCCAAATCACCTATGTGATGGGTAATATCTTCTTGCTGGTTCCCTGATACTTATGTTGAGTAGTGATAGCAATTCTGCCTTTTTTTTTAGGGGGGGGGGGGCGGGGGGGCCTTGAGGAGGCCACTGGATTTGTTGTGAAAACAGATCTACCCCACACCTTGTAAACCAAGCTCATTCTGAAGGTGATTGCCCCACATGTCCTTACAGTTTAGTTTCCAGTTTCGGATTTGCGTTGCCGGAATAGAAATCTGCACTTCAAATTGAAACTACATCGAGGTGAAATAAATATTGCCATGTGAGCTTATCAACTGTGTTCCTTCATTTTGGGACAGAGGTAGTTTTTTTTAGTCCTTGGACTTTCTGTTTGGTGAATAAAAACCGGAATGAAATATAAATTGGAATCAGCGAATTTGTTATTTATAGGGAAAATCCTAATTGGAATTTTTTTTTAATGCTACTTTTTGACAACAAATTTACATTTTACATTCCTATATTTTGAGGCGTGTGTCATTTCAGACAAGTTTGCGCAGCCATAAAGCCGCAAAAACAAACTGGCGTTAAGAAAATATTGTTTCAATGTCATTAAGTGATGACCTGTGTAAACAACTTCAAGGTATCCTTATCTTTAGATCAGTTGAACTTAATTCACAGGGCACCAGGGTGATATTTATCAACAAAGTCAACAAAGGAGTTCAGACATTTTTTTATGTATTGCATTCTTTTGTAATTAATGTAATCTGATTCCTGCAAGGGTATATCATTTTAATTAACAGTCCACAAACTAATTTACACTAAGCGATTGGGTCTTAAAATATTTCAGTCAAACGTCATACAAACATTATTTAAAGATAAGGTAATGCAATTACAAATTACTATAACAAAAAGACCCCTCCCCCAAAAACAATAAAATGGGGTATGTTTTTTTTTTTTGTAATTATTAGGGACAAGTATCCTCAAAGTGTGACTTGGTGTCTCCCAAGTGCATTAATAAAATAACCAATCTGTGAAAATATGGGCTCAATTGGTCATCAAAGTTGTAAGAATATAACAAATGAAAAAACACCCATGTTGTATAGAATTGCTTGCTTTCAGATGCCTGAGAGGGGGGGGGGGGGACCTATCATTGAGCGAACCTGATACATTCAATGCTGTATGTGGTTTGTTTGGGCTATCATGGCACAAGGTGATAGGGCAAATGTATACAAGACCCTGGTACACATACACGCTGGTTTGAAATTACTGCACACAAATCCACAATAGGAGTCAAAGGATGGGCGCCCAATTTCACAGCAACTTCATTTTATTTTTCAATTAAAGGAACTTTGTCTTTGTAAATTTTATCAGCTAATTTAATTGGTATGCTTAGCTACATGTACTACATGTAGGTTTGAATTCAATTCTGCTGACATTTTTTTGTTAACTTGTTGAGGCCGTCATCTAGAAGAATCCAAGTCTAACCTAACCAGCAACTTTACAGGTTGGTCAGAACAGCTGTGTCGGTGCAGTTGAACCGAATATGCAAAATAAAAACCTTACAACTGACTAGGCTACAAACGTGTTTCTCATTCATCAGGGTCGTTACCCTGTAGCTTTGAATGGCAGAAAGACAAAATGGCTGCCCAGGAACGAATGATATGCAGCATGAATCCATTCTACGAATTACACATGCAACTTTCTAATTGCAAAAAAAAAAGAGGAAATCAGCTAGAGTTACAGCACCCCTGTCGGGAAATAGGAACCAGAATTAAAGGACCACATTGCCTTGGATCGGTCGAGTTTCTAACCGTTTGTTATAAAATGCATGGTTAGAAAGATGTTTTAAAAGTAGAATACAATGATCCACACAAATTTGCCTCGAAATTGCGTGGTTTTCCTTTTACTTTGCGAACTAACCCGGTCGGCCATTTATGGAAGTCAAAATTTTGACTCCCATAAATGGCTGGCCGTGTTTGTCGGAGAGGTAAAAGGAAAACCACGCAATTTCGAGTGATACTTGTGTGGATCATTATATTCTACTTTTAAAATATCTTTCTAATCATATGCATTTGATAACAAACGGTTACAAACGCTTTTCAAGGACCAACTCGACCGATCCAAGGCAACGTGTTCCTTTAAAGAAATCCAACTTTGCGAGCATTTTTATGAGGCGGTCATTTGTTGCCAAGTACTTCAAGTACAGGCAACCAGTTACTAAATCCAATGCACACTTCAATGATATCCTTGGCTGGTAACCCGAGGCATAAGCAAAAGTTTCAACATGAGGAACTTGTATGTGTCAAAATGACCAAGAAATGGGCTGAAGTTACCGACAGGAAATATGGCCCCACTTTTATCGCCAACCCACTTCCCGATTTTATAACAGAAAACAGAAATTGCATTATTACACGGTTCAATTGAATGATTAACTTGGCCTCTAGAATTGAACAACCGCTGGGATTTCACCCTCGGAGAAAGAACAATGATACAAAAACTGTGAAAGGGAAGGTTTACGCTTCTTCTTCTTCCTTTCAAGTGCAGCCTTCATGTTTGAAGATTAATACACTGCCAGACACAACGGAGTAAACCCCTTGGTAACACAAACCTTTGGTTATAAAGTTCCATTCACACGACAACTTTAACTGGGGTCCTCTGCTAATAATTTAAGCATGGCTGTGAAATGTAGCAATGTTTGACAAGATTTTGCAAGAGAACTTGGACAGTAAAAAACAGTTGTTGCCCTTTCACACTAGGTACATTCTGTAAATGTTTACAACCGTGTTACAATTTAGCAAGGGACCCTTGCTAAATTGCTTTTGTGTGAAAGGTGCTTATGCCAACAGCAGCTTTTGATAGTATACATGTAAAGCATTTTTAGAAACATTTCACTTCGAAGTATTAAATATGGTATGTTTTATGCCCTAAAACTTGCATCTGAGATCAGGTTATGTGATCTTATCTAGTTATTGTTTTTCCTGCGTGGACATTTTCGCTCCGAATTTTCAGCGTTATCCCAAAACAGTAACCACCTTTTGAAATGACATTTTCAGATGTCAGTTTTATTTTGTACCTGTACAGTTATAAGGGATTTTAACAATTCAATGGTTCCAAAAATCAAAGATATACTTTGCCTTTAAGTATATATTCGTTTGGAATCAACAACTTGGGGGAAAGAAAAGGCCCCGCTGGGAATCCCCATCTGATTGATGAACAATTGAAGTTCCTAAACGTCAACCGTCACAAAGATTTCACAATCGAATGGTTTTAAAACAATGCACATGTGTTAGACATTATGAGGGGAGTTGATTTATTAAAACTTCATACAATACTAATTGTCCTATAGGGCCATGTCACATAAGGCAATTTATTAGCAACTAAGTTCCAGGCAGTCTCAAAGGAGATATTATGAACATCCACACTCAACCTTTCTTTCTCGGGGACAGTGTACAGGTTCACTTTGTTACTTTAGTTGGAAGGAAATAACTGTGAAGTTACTATTGTGGTCGGTAGACAGTGGACACTATTGGTAATTACTCAAAATAATTATTATCACAAACCTTTCTTGATTACAAGTAATGGGGAGAGGTTGATAGTATAAAACATTGTGAGAAACGGCTCCCTCTAAAGTAATGTAGTTTTCGAGAAAGAAGTTATTTTCCACGAATTGGATTTCGAGACCTCAGATTTAGAATTTGAGGTCTCGAAATCAAGCATCGGAAAACAAACAACTTTGTGTGACGAGGTGTTTTTTTCTTTCATTATTTTCTTGCAACTTCGACAACCGATTGAGCTCAAATTTTCACAGGTTTGTTATTTTATGCATATGTTGAGATACAGCAACTGTGAAGACTAGTCTTTGACAATTACCAATAGTTTCCAGTGGCTTTAAATGCAGCTCTACATAAATGGTCACTGAGCAAAAGTTGATAAAGCTGGTTAGCAAACAACCCAAGCTCAAAGCTATACTTTCTGCTAAGCAGAAACTATCAGGGGACCAATCACAAACCATTATGTGGTATTTTGGCTGGTAACCTGTTCATGCTAAGCAATATTATTCTGTGCTAAGAAATTGTGTTTGTGTTTAGAACAGCTTTATGGAATTGGTCCATGAGAACCAGTTCTGTCTAAGTCGACTCCTTGAACCTTTTGTTATTTATACTGGGAAGCATAGAGAAAGGCCACATCAATTTACACGTTCCGCACACATGACAAAGATGCAAGGAAGCCTTAGTAGTAAAAAAGAAAAAATTAAAGCCGACAGACCAGTGAAATGAACAAAATAAAATATTCCCTGGTCCCGCTGGCTTGTCTCTGAACACAAGTTAAATGCAACCTTCAATACAGCGACTAAAAAAACTTGGCTCGTGTCCCAATCCCAAGGCCGAGCATCCGACGCTTCTTTTCTCTTCCTTGCAGAGAGAGAGAGAAAGAGTGCCGTATCCAACCAAACACAATTACAAGCGACAACCCCCCACTGTCGGATAAAACAACAATTTACACAATACCAGAGGCCATGGAAGTCGATACAGAGATTTTGACTGCATCAGCCGCATCAGAAGATAATCAATAAGTGTTACAAGATGATTGACAAAAGGTTTCGGAAAAGCTGGTGGGACGGCGGTCAATAATTTGCATTCAAAGTATTGAGGGAGGAACAGAAAAATGAGTTGTTTCCCTAAGTGTGTGCTTTTGTAAACGCCAACGGCAGGTAGACTTAAATGGTTTATCATTGAACAGAAGCTAAGCTGACAAAAACTAATACTCACCCAAAAAATTGTCCTTGCTATTAATAAGCAAAAGCATGAGGGAACCAGTGACAAAAACTACTCTACACCGTGTGGTATTTTTGTCTGGTAGCCTGTTGCCCTTCAGACAAGGCTTGTCACAAACTTTATGAGGCACATTAATAACTGTGTTCATAGGAGCTGTTTAATAAAAAACAGTTCTTGCCAACATCTTTTTTTGCTGCGGCAGTACTTCATGTGTTGGGACCCTCAATTTCAGGAATTTTACACTGAATTTTAATAAAAGTGTATTTATAAGCTACATAGCAGGGTTTTAAAAGCAGCGGTTTTAAAATGTGCCACTGGAAGGGAATTCACCAACCATTCAAGTTCAGAGAAAAACACACTTGTTTAGGTGGCATGACGGTTTTTAACAATAAGCCTTTGAACTGTTACAAAACCTTATAATGGCACAATCCACAAACATTTCAGAATGAATTAAGGGGGATACAGTAAGTGTTTTGTGCGTCACCTCCCCTTGCACTTTTTGTTTTGTAGAAAAGAAAAAACGAAACAAAACCAAAACATTTTATGAGTTCACCACAAGTTTGCCTGGAGTTATTCATAGAAAAATCCTAATCCTTGACCATAATGGGTTTCATATGGAATTATGAGCGTTAAAGACAAACCACATCCTCTATTATACAAGTTCATGGTGTTTTACTCTCTCTCCACAAAGTGAGAAGCCCGGGGCCTGGGGCCTCTCTAGAGGCGTGGGGCCTGCCCTCGATAGGGTTGGAAGAGGCTGAATGGGCATGCCGATGGTGTGGGATGTTCACGCCAATTAATACAAGAATACAGCAATGTCACGGTGAGGTGAACATACAGCACTCTACTTTTTTTCTTCAGTTCGGTTCAGTTTCAGGGTACAGAGTGCAGACTTGCAACTTTCTTTCGATGAGACCAATTAAGAACTCGCTCTGCGGTAGTGCAGTTATTAAAGACAGTGGACACTATTGGTTATTGTCAAAGACCAGTCTTCTAACTTGGTGTATCTCAACATATGCATAAAATAACAGAAAATTTGAGCTCAATCGGTCGTCGAGTTTGCGAGATAATAATGAAAGAAAAAACACCCTTGTCACACGAAGTTGTGTGCTTTCTGATGCTTGATTTTGAGACCTCAAATTCTAAACTTGAGGTCTCGAAATCAAATTCGTGAAAAATTACTTCTTTCTCGAAAACTACGTCACTTCAGAGAGAGCTGTTTCTCACAATGTTTTATACCATCAACCTCTCCCCATTACTTGTAATCAAGAAAGGTTTTATGATGATAATTATTTTGAGTAATTACCAATAGTGTCCACTGCCTTTAACGATCCTATTATAAGCTGAAGTCCCAGGCGATTTTCCACCTTCTGCCCAATAGAAGTCTAAAAACAGGCCAGTTCTTTTCAGAACTGAGAAGTCTCTGAAAAATCCGAACAATTTACTCCGCAGTAGTAGAATATATAACAAGACAGTTCTCTAAAGAACAACTCTATCTAAAAAGTAGTAAAGAATTTTCAAGTCAGAACCACATGGCCAAGGTCACAGAAAGGTGACTGTAAATTATACAATGGTATTGAAACCACTTTAGTTATGAATAAAGTAGCGTATTGTCACATTTCTTTTTCATCTTGGATATTTCCAAAGTTAAGCAATTTTCCTAGTGCCTTTAGGCTATGATTACGAAGCAGTTTTTGATGAGGGTTTTGAAGCGATAGAATGAACGCAATTGATATTGTTGAAAGAGTGAAAAGGCAAAGGAATGCATTGGTGTTACCTCAGGGTAAAACTATATGAATTAGTTGAACTGGAAATTTATTCATACAAAAATTAATTTTCTCTTCTGAAAAAATAGTACAATGCATGGTTTTAAACTTGTTTTTCAGTCCAGAGAAAAACAAAATACGTTACAAAGTTTTATATAATGTTTATGGTGTGAGGTATTCGGTAAGTATTGCAGAAGACAGTTATAAGTGTGTTTGACGAAAGGTGGATGACAATACAAATCTTAACATCACTCCGACACTTCAAACAAAAACGAAAACAGCAAGCTATTCAAAACATTGCTACCAATTAAGAACTCACTCCACAGTAGTAAAGTTAATAACAAGAAATCCACTAAGCGAGATAGTTGTCCCTCCTACATTGTATTTCCTTACTTTCGCCCGGGTTGGCAGAAGTTAATAAGCTGAGAAGTCTCCCAAATTATAAAAATCTACTCTGCGATAGAAGAGAAGTCTCCCGAATAAAAAAAAAACCCAACTTCTTTGCAGTAGTAGAAATTATACAGCACGACACGTTCTCAAAAGAACATCTACCCAGCAAGTAGATACACTCATGGCGCTGCTAACCAAATATACAGGCACTCTCTCTCTCTCAAAAAAGGGAGGCATGGACTTCCTCCCCCCCCCCCCCCCCCCCCTAGCCTCGCCCGAGCGACTGGATTGAAATAATGAGAACACGTACCTGTGACTTTGCGTCTCTGTCTATGAGCTGGAGATCGTCGTGTGGGAATCTGTCCTGAACCTGCTGAAGTCTCGTCTCATTCTCAACGATAGTCACCTCCTCCTCGCGGTCCTTCACCATCTTAAAAAAACAAAAACAAAAATAGGCAAGTTAATAGGTGTTAAATGTGCATCTAGGATAAACATATGGTTTTTACCCATGTGTGTCATTACTTTCCTGAGTTCTGTGAACAAAATCACAGGTATATTAACTCCGGTAGGATTCAAACCCAAGACCTTTGCAGTAAGTTGAAGCAAACATTTCCCCCAAATCAACACCAAACACACACAGAGAGGCTTACTGAAATACAAAATCAGCGGCCGTATTCGATTGGCGGCTACGGCTATGACTGGTGCCAATGGTGTTGCTAAGGATGTCCTATACTTAATGCATGCTGAGGCGACAATCCAGCCATAGCCATAGCGGCCATTTTAGACCAGCCTAATTCTAAACTGGAAGAAAATTTCTTTAATAGTTCATTTACATTGTTGTTAACTTCATCTCACCTGTTCAAAACATTTTCTACATTTTTTTGAGACTGTATTCGGTTTCGTCCGGCACTCCTTACTACTTCCCTCCAGGGGTTTATACAACTCTAAGGAACTCAGACCGAGCCCAAACTGACTCTCCCAACTCATATCCATCTTTATATCATTCGGTTCTGTTCACCAGCAACCCATTTCAAATCAATGTTGTAAAACCATGGTGGTATGGTAAAACCAATCAGCGGGGCACCAGTTGGAACCAAGCCTCGCTATTGCGACAATACAGCTATCATTCAGAATTCAAGATGGCTGCCTGCATGTTCTCAATTTATCTCCAAGAGGCCCAAGCAAGGTCATTAAATCCATTCCGGAGTTCCAGGGCACTGCGCCATCAGTTGGAACCAAGCCTCACTATGGCGACTATACAACTACATGTATCATTCAGAATTCAAAATGGCCGTCTGCATGCTCTAAAAGCCCCAAGCAGGGTCATTAAATCCATTCCAGGGTTTCTGGGCACCGAGTGATACACCCAGGACAAAGGACTGCAGGCTTAAGCTCCTGTATGAAATGCCCCTCTCAGCAAAACTTTGTCCAGTACATCCGCCTCCTTGTTCAGTTTGACCAAAATGACCAACGATTCAAATGAAGGCTCAAACATTGTAAGTTAAAAGAAAAAAAAAAGAAAAAAACACGTCTGGTTTAACGAAAAACTGTCCGCAGCAAACTTGGTCACTTTAAATCAAGGATCCACAACTTTCCTGTTCAGCGAAGAGCACGACCCGACAGTTGCAAATTGTTGAAGCATAACAAAATATAGGTTACCACACAGTTTGAGAAATATTTCCCACTGTCAACAGGAAAAACTGCACATATCCACAGCAAACTTGTTCTCTTCAAATCAAAGATCCACGAGTCCTGTTCAGTGAAGAGCACGACTGACAGTTTCAGATCATGGAAGCGTAAAAAATAGTCGGTTAGGTTACCACACAGTCTGAGAATATCTTCAACCATTCCTACCTCCAAGCTTCAAGTGTCAACAACAAAAGTACCTTCAGCCCCTGAGGCCTCTCATCCCCCACCAACCACAAAAAAAATTGTTTATTTTCTTACACCACCATAAACGCATCAACATTCTATCCAAACAATCAAAGGACTGTTTTAGAACGAAAAGCTAAACCTCCTGTACAAACTGCTGTGATTCTCTGGCAATGACAAAGCGAAGGTACCGAACTTCGTTGGGGCATATGGTCGAGGTTTGCTGACAAAACCTGTGACTTCTACAACCTTGGAGTTCGACTAGTGTCAGGATGCTCTGTGGTTGTTTTGTACTATGTTATCAGGAAATTCAACAGGCGAAGGAGCGGAAGTTCAAGTTGGAGAAAAAGTTTCCTAGTTTTGGTTTGATTTGGTGAATGCCCAGATAATTGTTTTGCGACTTCAACAAGGAAACTACAAAACAATATTTGTAATTTGAATGGCAAGACACAATAATTATGTCTAGTCAAATGTCAACTAGTGACGCACTGTGATAGGAGAGATGGGAACTTTGCCACTATTGGGGACGTCATGTCTAAACCAATCTAGTCAGGTTTGCGGAGACACCATGATGTACATATTACTCTCACAAGGAGTTCTGAAAAGATTGAGGGATGTAATGCAGGAGTTGCAGATTCAAATTTCAAGTTTAGTTTCCTCAGTGTCAACATCACTGGGAAGATAAAAGATATTAACTATTTGATGAGGCTGAAATAAAGCAAAATTTATGAAACAATTTTTTAATTTACAAAACCTTAACATGAAAACATACGACTTACTTAAATTTATAAAAAAAAAAAAAACATTTACAAAATAAATACATTTTAGGGTCACATCGTACACAAATTGGACCCAGCATCTTCATGATTATCGGCAAGCGCTCGGGGCACTACGACTTTGACCAGGGGGCATGTGATCAGTATTAGGACCCAACTTAATATAAAAGCACAGACAAATCTTGCTTAACAGCCAAAGATCCATAAAGTGAATTTTGTTGCAAACTGGTGGCCCACTCATTTTTTACTAAGCAAAGAAATTTATTGCTAAGCAAAGAAGTTTATTGCTAAGCAGAATTTCTACTTAGAACAGCTTTATGAAATTGGGCCCAGGTCTGACAGAGTTTGCTCGAAACCACTTCCTCAAATAAAACCAACCTTGAACATTACGTTGTTTAACATGCTAAACTCACCTATCTATGTCCAGGTACACAAAAACCCATGCTGGGTGTTTTCGAGAAGAACAGAAAGAAAAAACAACAAGCCCCAACGCCAAAACAAAACAAGTTGATTAAAGCTAAACAGGAAGGTGATGTGGATTTCCAAACAACTCCAGAAAAAAGGGAAATGCCTCAAAACAACGACGGATCTATCCCTGTACACACTCTCTTTCGTTCTCTTCTGCTGTAAAAACTAACTATCTATTACCGCAAACAGCTCGGCCACTATCAGTCAATTTGTTAACAAAGGATTTTAAAAGGCCAGCGTTTACAGGAGTTTTTATCGCAGTGATTAAAACTGCTGGAAATCTCAAGAGCAAACATTGATTGCACCAATGCAAGGGAAGGGAGTTTTGTTCCACATGTTTTGATAGTGGGGTTAGGCTGGCTGTTTTAATGATGTTTGAATGTATTGCTGGGCATTTGACTATAGCTGCTATCTGATTATAACTGTGTTCTGTAAGTACCAGTCAGAGAGGTTCGTAATGACACATCGTCACTTGCTGGTGAACAGGTCCAGTCTTGTTAACAGTGTTTTGTTCATAGAGCGCTGGCACATTAGTCCAGAAGTCGAAACAAATCCTGCTACACCTGGCTGAAGAGAAGCAATTATGATACAAGTGTCATGACCGGGCACTAACCCAAGCAATGACTGAATGACACAAGCTGTATAGTTTAGTTTCAATTTTAGTTTACAAAAATACTTGATTTACAAACAGGGTAAAAAGATTCCCCAACATCAATTTGTAAATTTTTATCAGATGATGTATTAGTATGTTAAGCCATCTAACATGTCAACCAAGGGTTTATTAAAACAACATTCCACGACAAAAAACAAACAGTTTACTCATATTTCTTAATTGAGAGATCAGTGCTGACTGTACACTCATAATATATTTATAATAGCCTCAATTATGTATCAATTTCACAGAGTTATGTATTATCCACATAGATAAGATCGAACCCGCGTCCTCGGCACAGAGCACTAATCTTCTTTATCGTCAAAACGTGTTTATTAAATCGTTTAGAAATGATCTAAAATGCATTCATAGATTCCTCGGCGCATCTGTTTAGAGTCGCACTGCTCACATTTCTAACGGTGATCTTTATAAACAAAGGTAGACCGATAAGGAGATCGGTTTAGTTTTGTATGAGCATCGGTGCTTGGGAGAGATAATAAACCGATCGTTACATAACTCGGCTTTTAAAACTTGTTTGATAACAGTTTTGTAAATTTTTTATTTGAGTTGGGATGAGAGCCTTGGATTTTTTTAAGTTATGTAGGGTTAAGGTCACAAGGGGTTATTATCAATTAAAAGCACAGGACACTACTGGTAAATACTAAAAAATAATTATTAGCAGAATAAGTTAATACTTCGTAACAAGCAATGGAGAGCTGCTGATAATATAAAAACCTTGTGAGAAACGGCTCCCTCTGAAGTAACGTAGATTTTGAGTAAGAGTTAATTTCTCACCCAAAGAATAAAAGACTTCAGGCCTGAAGCTTTTTTTATTAGGCATCTGAAAGCACACAAATTTGTGCAACAAGGGTGTTGTTTTCTGTCATTATTCTCTTGCAATTTCAATGACCAGTTGAGGTTTGTTATTTTTATGCATACGTTGGGGATTCACAAAGTGAGAATACTGGTCTTTGACAATTTCATCAATGGTGTCCAATGCCATTGATTCAGCTTCCATTAACCAAAGTTATAGATCAGGCCATATCGGAAGTAGCTACTATAGTTACGGCTATGACTGTTGCTACGGTGTATAGCCAAGAATATCTATCCTTCAACACATGATGACGTGGAAATCTAGCAGTAGCCGTAGCCATCGATTTGGTCACGACCTTGTACCTTTATCAAACATCATAATACCCAAGTAGCCAGGCGGGTGGCTCCTTGCGTACATGTATCTCAGCAAACTTCTTACAAAAGTTTGAACAATCGTTGGCTTCCCTGTTCAGGAACAAACACTCCCTCCCCCCACGACGACGTACTAACACAAAGTGAATGCCTTCCCCTGCATACCCCAACATTAACCCATCGGATTATCCGTGGTGTCAACACTTTCTCCTCATCCTGTGTTTAAAAAGGAAAAAGTACGCCCGGTGAACCCGAAATTCCAACCGAAGAGAAAACAAATCTGTGAAGTGACCATATTACGCCCAGCATTGCTGCAATACTTTGTGGTTACCCGTTAAATCTCTGCGATTACTAACGATCTTTCAGAAAGCTCAGATTTGAGGTGGACACACATTGGGCAATTCTACACTCATGGCCCAAAAGAAAACTCTGTAACAATTAAAGCCAACTTTTTTGTCCTAGTCTTTTTCTTGTAAATTCCCTCGATTGTTCATGAATAATTCATGAATAATTTTTGGTATGTAGCAAAAAGTAATAAATCAGTCTGTGACCCTTAGAAATTACAAGGTCATTTGAAAACGACAGACATGGTCTAGAAAGTGAAGAAAGAATAATAAACACATTATATAATAATGTGCCAGTACAATTCCCAACCCTTGGAAGATTGTAGGCAATCGAAGTGATATATTGCTGTGGGCATTAAGAAAATAACAAGGTGAAATAAGTCTGGTACGAACATTGGGCAGACAATTTTCTGACAAACATTTGTCCATGTTTGTCCACATTTTTAGAAACTTATAATTTTGATAAATAACCAGGGAATTGTGAGAATATTAACAATTTCTTTGTATAAATACAATAGATCCTCTCATGGTTGGTAAGCAGTTTGTAGCAGCTCAATCACACCAGATGAATGTTTTCTTCTTCAGGAAAGTGGAGCTGAAAGCGGAAATCTCATCAAAGTCGTTTCCAAACAAGGAACTGAAAACGATCTAAATATAAACCATAATGGGGGGGCCAGCAAATCCTGTTGGCTCTTCACAAAGCACTAAACCCCACTCGCATTATCCCTAATCTCTTTCAGCACCGTCCCCCTTCTCCTCTCGACAAAACGACCCCCGAAGAATTCACAACCACTGATCCCCATCCTACCAACTGCGCATACCACCTAGAATCTGTTTGCCCAAGGGCTTGTTACAAACTACCAGCCCTGGGCAAAGAAGAGAACCTTAAAGGAAAGGTTTTTAGAACAGTTTGAATCTTTTGATCCTATGCAAATGTAGATATATACAATAAAACTAACATGTGAGAGTTTCATTACAAAAGGTGTTCACGTTTTTTTAAGATAATATCACTGAAAATCAGCAGCGAATATGTCCACGCAGGAAGAATACTCCCTTATACTAATAGGAGCACACAATCTATTAACAAGCATTTACTGACATCAACTCTTCTCAGATTCTCAATTTTTGGGCCTTAAAACGGAAAACCCACTCTTGTTTCCGCGCGTTTCGCTGTGTAATGACATGTGTTTAAAATAAATCCGTAATTCTCGCTAACGAGAATTTATATTGTTTTAATGTTTCCTCAAAAAGTAAAGCATTTCATGGAACAATATTTCAAGAGAAGTCTTTCACCATTACCTCCTGTAAGCCCTGTTAATTTTGTGTATATCTGTGAACTTTTTGTGAACGTTTCTGTCCTGCATTGCTAACACCAAACGTACACCTTCCCTTATATAGTGCGTCTGAAAGCGCTTCCTGCATTATTACCCCTGGTCACCGGGCCTTAAATTCATTCCTTAAATCATCTCAGCTCCCTGTAGAGTATACAGCCTGTGCAACATTAATATGCGCTACTCGGCTAAACCAATACAGGGGGATGCAGATTTTAACATAACTGTACATTTAAAATCTTGCCTTTGTGTACAGATTTGATACATGGAGACAACCAGTTGTCCCTGGAATGGGGCGTATTTCCTGCAAAGAACACTTTGAGACGAAGGTTGTACCCTTTGCAAAAGCTGCTTCCGTTAATTTCTTTTAAGGCTTTGCTCTCTGCAGCATTTCATCAAACATCTTCCATTGACATCGTCGTCAAGAGCAAACTTTTAATTTTATTTACTCAAATACAATGCAGTTGTAGGATAGTTTTTTTTTGTTCACACCACTGATTTTTCATACATATGTATCTTTCTTGATTAATTTGCATCTTTCTTGATCAATTTGCATGTATTGATCAACTTGCGTTACACTGACAAAAACTAAACAATAACCACCTTTAAGCGCCATGTGTTCACTCAGTGCTTTTGAAATCCTAAGGACTGTTGGCGCTCAGTTTCTAGGGGCAGTTATTTTAAGGAAACGACGCATGTATCCGAGCAGGTGCATACAGAAATAGCCTATAATGTACATTCTATCTGCTATGCTGAATGTTTTCATTTAACTGTGACAAACTACCAGTCGTGTGCATTCCGTGACTACATTCTTATCTGGGCATGATTCTACTTTGGAATACATGGAGGAATTTGTTGGTACATAATCTTGGTCATGAGACCCCAATGATGTAAAGTTATCACATAAAGGGTAACGATTTGATCTCGCATCAACTGAAGTCTGCATTCTCTAAAACAGCCACAATAATGTACTCTAAAGAAATTCCGCTAAGCAAAACAAACTTCTGTAAGCAACTACATGTATGATATTGCTGAAGCCACCATCACATTGAATTTGAACTTGCCTCAGAACAATCTGAATAATGTAGTCTTGGTGTACAACGTTGTTATTCACACTATTACTCAACTATCACGATCCCCGCTTGCTCGCTCCTCGCAGCAAACATTAGGCCTTTCTATCGTCTTGCAACAAGACTACACTTTTCAGAACATTGTGAGAAACTGACAATGACTTATAAGTGGCTGTATGATGGCCACAGATGTCGGTGGGGCTATTTCTGGCACATTTTTCCCGACTAACAATCACATCAGCGATTCTATCTATCTATCTCAGACGGTTTCAAGTTCAGGACTGGAATTTCATGAGACTGATAAAGAAATGAGTAAATTCTTACCGATCTGATACTGCGTGTTGCTTGGCAGACATCACTGTAGTCTGGATGTGAGGGCGGTGTATGGTTGTAATACTCCGATAAATACTTGTCATATTGAGAAACACGCTGGACCTACACAATGAAAAGGGCGAAACAAATGAAGGAAAATGTCAATAAAGATCATGCAGGGACTGTTTTCCTAAAGTTGTTAATCAGAAATTTCTGCTGAGCAAATTTATTTGCTAAGTAAGAAACTAGAAGGTTACCAGTCACAGCAATGGTAACTGTATGGAATTCTGGTTGGTAACCTATTTTTGCTGAGCAAGATTTGTTTGTGCTTAGCAAGTTTTTGTGTGATAGGCTATTGGGCCCATGCAGGGTTGACATTTCCACAAATATATGCTTATCAGGGTACATAATATGGTATTTTTGCTGGTAACCTCATTCTGCTAACTAAGCAAACTTAACTTGTGCTTAGCTGTTTTGTTTTGCGCTGAAGAAGCTCTACCGGGGAACCCCTAGATATACACAGCTCAGGATGTGGTCATCGACCGGTGACCATCAGACATCCAGATGTCTGTTATAACCAGCGTCCAGGAAATCGGCTTAAGATAATTAGATATAACCTATCACATCTTTATTAACTGGCTTTAATGAGCGGCCGTTTGGCTCCCAAGGGAAAAATATATAATTCACGTGGCTTAGTCACTTAGAGCCAATTTCATAGAGATGCTTTTTAAAGCAGAAAAATAACTAAGCACAACAAAATTATGCTTACCAGAATAGGTAAGCCAGCCAAAATACCAGCCAAAATACCAGCCAAAATAGCACGTAACTTGTACATCCTGTAACTGGTATCCTGTTTTTTTTTTTTTTTTTTTTTGCTGAGCAGAAAAATTGATAAGCAGTATTTTCTGCTTTAGCAGTTCTATGAAAATGGGCCTCGGTATTAAACACAATTAATGTTAGAAACTTAGCACAATGATTAACTTTGTATCTGAAACAAATTAATATCTTGACGTCAATAATCTGAAACACAAGACAAAATGAGGGCAGGGTGGAATCCATGCAACGGTAGTCTGGTAATTGCCGAAGGGATTTTAATGAGGATGTGTGCTCCACTGTTTTTGATTTAGTGAGCCCAGTCTGTAGAAAGAAGAGGTTGAGTAAAGTGCCGCTGACCGGTGATGTGCGGTCACTTATACATGTAGTACGTTATTTCTGCCTCATCTGAAACGTGGGAGAAAAAAAACTACATGGAAGTAGTAGGATGTGTATAGAGAGGGTAAAGAGATGGAGAAACGACAGACGAGAGAAAGAGATCTTTTTAAAGGACCATAGACTTTTCTGCAATCTCCATCATCCGCCTCCCCCCCCCACCCCTGGAATAAAACATGAACAAAAACACTATTCTTCTCATGAACAATGCACTTTGCTGAAATATGTACTCTGAGTTGCCCTTTGTTCGGATTTATCTCGATTAGGACAATTGACTTGAAACTTGCCTCAAGTTTTTAATATCTCTTAGGACTAGTCCTAAGTTAGGACTTGTAGGTCCTTACTCTTTGTGAAACCGACCACTGATCCAGTAAGGGCAAGCAGGATATCATTCCCGAACCAGAACTCATTCCGAAGATCACCAACCCTGATTGATAATCAGTCCAGTTATGGTAAAAAAACAGCAGTGCCATCTTGCCTCCTCTGAAACACCATCCACCCTCCTCCCTACTCTTCTCATGAACAAAAAACCCAACTCTTTCCTCTAATCTGTAAATCAAAGCAATGCACCTGTGACCTAGTTCTTTATGACAATGTAACAATTCCGAATATCAACTTCACAAAAACTTTGCAAACCTCACAAAAAAAGTACCTACAAATAACCCTGACACAAAACACACAAAAAGAATCGACATGCACTTTGCTGAAATATAAACAGCATGTAACCTTCAACTTCACAACGAAACCACACGGTTAATTGGATAATGGTAAAATATGGCCGACATGTATAATAAATGCGTCCGCCCGCAGAAACTGGCCCCTCGTTCCCCCTCTGCTGCTTATACTTTTATACCAAGGTGTTTTTTTATTATTCATTCCACCCCTTGAACCCAGTGTGTACTTGGCCTGGCCGAGGTGTGCGTTGTATTTGTTCTGTATGCATGCCTCACTGGACGTTAAGGCATAAAAACTGCAACCTGCAACAGTCGGCATCCTGCGTTTGAACTCTGCGATCATTGTCCGAATTGAATTAAAACTGTACAGTGACCGTGGCATTGTCCCCGACCGGTAACAATTACACGTTGGACAGCTAATATGTTACAACGGAAATCCATTCAAGCTCTTACTCTTTGGGAGGCACTTTTTTTCATTTTTTGAGTCGGTAATAAATCAACAGGCTCTTTTTTAGAGCATTGGACCTCTTCCAAAAGAGACAAGAAACAACACGATATACAGGCCTAAAACTTTACTCTTGAAGGGGCTGAGCCTCTGGTTAGGGGCGCTCTATAGATGAGGGAAATGTCAATTTGTATTGGAACTTTGCAGACACGACAGCAAAAGCAAAGGACACCACGCCCATTGATGCGGGTGCCATGGGTTATTTTGAGACCTGAGTATATCTGTAAGAATTTACAAAATATCTTATCTAGCACAACAACACCATACATCCTACATGAGTTTGAAATACAAACATCATAAACCTAAATATATACAGTGAAATTGAAATAACTTGTCCCTGTAACCTTCAAAAAGGCCATAAAAAATAAATTGACCTGTAACTGCTAAATAGCCAAAAAATTCCATTACAAAAAAACCTGTTGCTGTTAACAGCAGTTAATGCTGGGAAATTGAATAGAAAAGGAGTTTTGGAGTATAACTATACAGCACTTAGTGCCATGGACTGGTAAGCATAGGCAATTTAATGGGGCATATTTCACCCAAGTTATAAAGGGGCGAAGGGAGGGGAATGGGCCAAGTAGAAAGAAGTATCACCCATTAAACACAAAGAGACATCTTTCTTGACACCTTACTCTCGTAGATCCACACCACTTGGTCACCTTTCTCCTAAGAGGATGCCAAAGGCACTAATACATTTTGTTGTGACTTTTTCTAGACAAACTTTCTCCTAGACGACCAGGTAATACGTGTTATTTTTTTAAAGTTTCTCCTGGGGTGGGGTGTTTGGTGTTTGTTTTTCCTTTTTGAGGAAACAAAACAAAAGTATGACATTTTCATGAAATGATTTGATGAGAATTCATTTGTGTCAATGAAAAAAAAAAGAGGTAAATCTACTTTGAATGTATAATAATAACAGGATAATTACACACATCAAAGTAAATCTGGGTGATGTCCAACAAGTTGGTGATTTCTATCTTCACGTTCCTTGTTTACTTGTTTACCAACAACATCTCCCTCGTTAAAATGGTTGACGTGGTCGCACATACGTCAAAGTAAACCTGGATGACGTTCCGACAGTTTCCTTCTAAGTCTTTGGATGCACTGGGGTAGGATTAGCATAACTTTCCCCCCCTCGACAAAAGACCTTTCTCATTCCATCGAGTCCTTTCCCTATGCTCATACCAAGATTTTTCATCTCAATACAGCCCACACAAGAACTCATTTTTCATCTCAATACAGCCCACACAAGAACTGACACAATAGCTGCATTACAACAAGATTCAAGCAGAGTTAAGCCCTGTGACAGTAAGCTACTTGCACCTTTTCTTCCAACAAACCAAAAACCGTTTCACCAACATCCACTCCCCAAATATAATTTTTTTGGTCAGAGAAAACAAAATACTCACATCAACCCAGTGGACTTCCTCAAATATGTGAGACATATTATTTCTCAAGATCCAGCCATGTTGAATTCACGCAAACAAATAAACAAGAATCAACGTGGCGGAGTGTCCAGCATCGGCTGCGGATAACAATTCCCGTTCACCGAGTTCTGACTTCTGCGTTAACAATGAGCGTCGCTAGTGAGTGGTACTACTAATAGAGAAGCAAGTAGCAGAAGTAAGGCCACATAAATAAAAAAACATGTTTAGCATCCTGCTTTTTTTTTTAAAGGAAGGACGATTTTTTTTCTCATTTATTTTTCTTCAAAATGGCGGCATGGCATGTTTTTAAAGACAACCGGCTGGGCTTTTTCAAAGTTTATTTTTGATTGTCTAAGATTGTATAAATGTATCTTTTTTTATCTGTTTAAAAAAGAAAAGGAAAAAAGGAGGCGGCCTCTAAAAAAGAAAAGCGGTCGGGATGCTACACATGTTTTTATTTTTAGTTGGCCAAACACTAGCAAGTTGCAGAAGTAACAGCCAGTCAAAGTTCTTTGAATAGGAAGGGATTATGGTATAGATTAAGCCGCTGTCCTTCAATACCTCAGTGAAGATAAACTGGCTATTCATATGGTGATTATCTTCTGGTTGGGGGGGAGGGTTGAGAGGTGCTTGAAGAGACTGAAATTTAGGGGGGGGGGGGTGGTATGAGACGGGGAAGATGTGGATTGTGCGGGTACAATTTCATGCGTTTGGAAGAGGGGCTTACTGGTGGTAGAACGAGTCAGTAACAAAATGACTGGCTATTAAAAAAGGTGAGGTGAATCAGAGAATTGGTAACATCATAAATAGTAAATAGGCACTGTGAATTGGGACTTGTGGCAGTGGTCCACTGGCCAAATGCTAGTCAAGACGCAAGTCGAAATTCACTCCGAAGTGGTTTAGGCTGGCCAGCTGAAGAAATCTTCTCTCTTTGGACATGAATTTTGGACTTCAGCAAAAAGTTGATGGACTTGTGAAATGAGAAGCTAACTATAGTCCTGCTGGCTAGTAGTTAAGTCACTGAACAAGTTTACGGCAAACACTGCATGGAAGAGGAAAGTAGCAGTCTACAGGGATTGGTGTGTTTGTATTGCCTACCCTCCGCAGAACATTTTACAATAGGGACAATAGGTCCTAGCTAGTCACTTCTTTGTTTTCAGGTGTCCTCACTGGTCATTTTTGTACGAAACCAAAGGAGATTTTTTCAATACAGGAACAGAAAGCCCAATAGGTGTCCGCAAATGTATATAGGTGTGCTGTACTTGTGTGGAGGGGGGGGGGGGGTCGTGCGGGTGGATGAAAGGGGGGGCTTACGTTCCTTCGGTCGTTATGTAAATAAGACCACAGGAGGGACAAATCAGAGGGTCATTCATAAAGCAATCTGGCCGGAGTCCAATGAAAACCAGTTGGGAGGATGGTTGCGTTATATTAGCGTAAAAGCTGTGATAAATTACCCCAGGGGGGGGGGAGACTAGCTGGGGGCTTTGATTGAAGCTGCATGAAAGGGGGGGGGGGAAGGGGGTTTTGTATCGGAGTACAAACATAGATCTCAACAAATGACTGAGTGGAAATCGGGCGCCGCTTTTAAAACCAGTAGCTTCTAAAAATACTGACTGTGTAAATAACACTGATTCTTCAAAATGTAATTATCTCTTGGGATGTTATATAACGTAATGGACTCTGAGTGACCTCTAACAGCCCCAACCGTTGATTTTGTAAAAAACGGGAACCGGAATGTTATATCGTTGGGAATTGCACTTTGGCTATATAAGCCACTATTATGATTATTATTATTATAACATGGGATCCGGGCCCAGTTTTATGGAGTAACATATAAAGCACAAAAAGTAGCTAAGCACAACAAAATTATGCTTACCAGAATAAAGTTACCAGCCAAACTATAATGTCATACGTACAATTTGTACTTGGTACCCCGCTTAGTAGATAATTGTTAAGCATTTTGTTTTTGCTTAAAAAGCTACTCTATGAAACTGGGCCCAGGCTTGCCAATCAACAAAAAAGTAGCGTGTAAACCTTTTGACTGGTATCCTGCATATATGTTTGCTAAGCATCGTTATGTTATTTCTGCTTAAAGCAGCTCTATGAAATTGGGCCAGGTAAACTGTTTTATATTTTCCTGATTCGCCTTCTGGGGTCTGGTAAATAAACAAGATCTACAGCTCATTATTATCTAAGCCATCAGATAAAAATGAAATCCCTGAATATGTTGTTGATACTGACCATTGAACGATTTCATAACATCATAACGGCAATAACATAACAAGTATATAACCCATTACACAACCACAATTTGGTTCACCAAGCACACATGGTGATCACCAGCCAACTGGTTTCCAGCAGCTATTGTTGCTTATATTGTTGTTCCCTTTTTAAAGACACTGGACACTATTGGTAATTGTAAAAGACCAGTCTTCTCACTTGGTGTATCTCAACATATGCATACAAAAAAGAAAATGTGAAAATTTGAGCTCAATTGGTCGTTGAAGTTGCAAGATAATAATGAAAGAAAAGAACATCCTTGTCACGTGAAGTTGTGCACTTTCAGATGCTTGATTTTGAGACCTTAAAGTCTAATTCTGAGGCCTCAAAATCAAATTCGTGGAAACATACTTCTTTCTCAAAACCCTTGTCACTTCAGAGGGAGCGATTTCTCACAATGCTTTATACTAAGCAACCTCTAGCCATTACTTGTCAACAAGTAAGGTTTTATGCAAATTATTAATTTGAGTAATTGCCAATAGTGTCCACTGCCTTTAACTTACTAAACAAGTGCCATTGAATGGTTAACAGGAAACAATGCCTTACAAATGCTGTATTATTACTCAAATTATTAAAAATTTCACGTAGGTCATGAAAGTTGATATCTCCATATTTTCCTCTTGGCCACGGTTTCCCCTTTCAAAGTATTCAAAAGGACTCACAGGTTCCTTAAAGTAAATGGCTTCACCCCCTCCTTTCAAGTCAAAGAGAACAACTCAAGTCAAAGAAGACATCTCAACCCTGGATTTGTAGTTTTGTTATAATTGCCGCCAAAATAAAAACACCTCTTTTACAAAGAAAGGAATTGGTTATACATAGGTTGCGCAGTATAACATTCTCTGTTTAAACACAATTCACATAGAGGAGTTAATGACTCCCTATTACCGCAGAGAGACAATTACTGCAACCCCTCGTCACTACTTCTCACTCCAGTTGAAAACAATTAAAAAGAGAAAAGAAATAGAAAAAAGCGCCAAGGTGGGTTGTTTACTTTTCTCCAACAACCTCTTCCAGTACTTCAAGAACTAAGCCCCCCCCAAAAAAAAATTCAGAGGCCACCTCCTTTTTGCTTCCTCCTTTATGCTTATTTTTCATAGGATTATAATTAAATGTCACAATATTTCCTAAAAAAAGATAAATTTTAATGGTCTCAGACAAAAAACAGTTTTATTTTGTTAAAAAGCCAAGCCCATGATTTTCAAAAATGTGTTGTGCAGCCTGTTAAAATAATATAAAAAAAGAAAAAAAAAGGCCATCCTCCTTACTTTTTTTCAAAAAGGCAGAATGCTAAACATGTTTTTTTTTATTGTCTAAACAGGTTGGCTGGCCTGGAACGTTCTTTTTAACGAGTCCTTAGACAAACTAAAGAAACCATTCAAGACTTGTTGTAATTATATCGCTGCTTGGACACTCAATGAGTTTGTCCAGAGAGAGTGCAAAGCAAGCTTTTGAAAAACACTGCGGACAATTCTTTTGCTCCTCTAAACCCAGAGGCAAAGACAGTGTGTCCACAGCTCCATTTTGCTCAAGCAACGAATGTACACAAAACAAGGGGGAATTGCAACCTCTTTCTTTCCACAAACTCCTTTATCAAGTGGTTTACAGAAGAATGTTGATAAGGCTTGGTAAGATTTTTAAGGGCAAAAAGCCAGGAACAAATCAAGGATGTGACGCCAAGGTGTGAGGACTTGAAAACTGTTTTTACAGCGGCTTCTGTTACTAATGGCACTGGTTTAGTAATTGTTTTTTGGCTTGAAAGAACCACTAACAAGAGCAGAGAAAACAGTGATACTGTTTACTGACATGTGTAAAGTATACATATAAACAATGACACTTTCTTAATTGGAAACAACGCAAGAAACTCAAACAAACGGACGTGTTACAAATGATGACAGCTCCAAAAACACGTGTTCCGCCACGTTTTAACACATGTGCCTCTGCATGTGCCTCTTTTGTCAACGCTTTGCCAACCATAATTTAATGTTCTCACTTGCCTCATTCATAATTCTTTCACATCGCTTCACAAAACAAAAGAGACACACTGATGCAAAGTCGGAAGAGCCTTGGTTGTTTCTAAACAACTGAACTAGCCAGCCGCGCCATAACTTTGTACCCAGTCATTAATTGTTCTTTTTAAACTTACTGGCATTTGGCCAGTGGACCTTTGTTAACTTATGTACGTGTTTTGTTATGATTCTGTTCACAAACCATACTAAAATATAAACCTGAAATGGTTTAGAGTTAAACCCTCTGTTAGAAGATCTGTTGGCAAGTTCCAGGAACGACCATTTATCAAATATTCCCTGGTTACCTGCGCATGCAATACATCCTGGGTACTCCATGGTACCATGCAAAATCGCTCAATGGTCGACTTTAGTCACTTGCACCATACCTAAAGCTGTCTGGAGTTTACCCTGACAAATTGCGTTACTCTGTGGTTACTGTTAACCCATTTCTACCTCCAAACCAAACCTACTGAACAACCAACTTGACAACTGTTATGTGTTTGACATGGACAAAGGAACCCCCAGTCAGAGTCAACCAATTTGTGTTTCACACCTTCTTAATAGGGTGTTGGCCAGGCAGTTATATGCACAGGAACCATGGGCTATCAAGTACCAGCTGAACAATTGAACAATAAACACCCATCATGTCAAATTCACACCTATAACCAGGATGATGTTCACACCTAACCAGATTGGTGTAGGTGTTTGAGGTAACTCAATTAATTGCTTTGGACAATGGTTGCAAGTTGATAGTTTATCCAGGCAGTTCACAGTACAGAGTTTACACAAAAAACAAACACAACAACGTACAACCGAATTACATCCAAAAATGTAACCATATACAATGTTTGAAAGGGATGAGGAAAAGGGGCTTTAGTTTAGTCATGTACAGGGGAGACGTTTTCAAGAATGTTCTACAATTAAAAAAGTCCAACAGCAACTGTCTCAAGAGTCTCCGAGCAGCGTAAACTTGAGCTGCTAACTACAGTAGGGTTTCTCTCCATGCACAAGCAGATATGTGCGGTTTGTAATAATAATAATAATAATAATAATAATAATAATAATAATAATAATAATAATAATAATAATAATAATAATAATAATAATAATAATAATAATAATAATAATAATAATAATAATAATAATAATAATAATAATAATATAATAATAATAATAATAATAATAATAATAATAATAATAATAATAATAATAATAATAATAATAATAATAATAATAATAATAATAATAATAATAATAATAATAATAATAATAATAATAATAATAATAATAATAATAATAATAATAATAATAAGAGTCGGCCATGATAATAGGCCTCAACAACAACAACAACATTCCCAGATGCCTGATGCAAACCCAGGGTTGTGTTGGATTAGAACAAACAACAACAAAAGCAAATACATCTGCAAACAACCCAGCGATGTAATTTTACAAGTTAATCACTTGATGAATTCGCTTCAGCATCCTTCGCATTAGGAGTTCTACTCAAGGTTTTCCCAGATTATTTTGTAAAAGCCGTTTGAATTTGTTGACAAAAATAATAATTACTGATTAGCATCACTGAGACCATCTGGTGTGCTGTCTTTGCCCTTGTGATTCCCGAATATCAAAGTTTGCTTTTGTACTGGTAGGATCCATGCATGCAAACCCAGAATATTAAACCTTGGAGAAAGATAAAACTAAACAATTGTAGAGCAGTTAACATATTTGCATCTAGCAACCAGGAAGATTCTGTGCAGCAATCAGGGGGGGGGGGTAGTTAGAATTAAATTCAACATAATAGGGAAAAGTTTCCACAGTGGGGAGAATATCAAATCTGTCCATGAGAAAATTAAAAGACTGGTTTATTTTCAGGGAACTTTCTGCAGATTTGGAGAGGTTTGGCTGGTCTGATGTACCCTTCAAGTTTTTTTTTTTTTTTTTACCCAAAACGTACCTTTTTCCAAGGGGCTGCTCAGTGTTGCAACCAGCACCCCCCACCCCCCCCCCCCAAAAAAAAAAGAGATGGAAAAACATACACAAATTAATGATTTTATACATATGAAAAGCCCCTAAACTATGTCTTTGCCCTTGTACATATGGAACAACAAGGATTTGCCAGATGTACTTCCAAAACAAATCATGCTTCACGCTACTTAAATCACATTATTCACAAGACATTACTTGTCGTAATAAAACGAGACAATATGTTTTCAGAACAGCAAAAATACATTGAAAAGCTGCAACATAACCTGGTGGTACTTCAACCGTACACTTTTTATGGTAATTTCGAGAAGCATTTACTAATTCAATGTCATAACACATTTTCAGAAAAGTAAAGCAATAAAATATTATGCGCAGGCGTAGATAAATAAAACAATGAATAATATACGGGTACATAAACTATCTGTTAAAGGTTTGTGTCAAAATAGAAGTGTTGAGAACTGGAAATTTAAAGAAAGTGAAGTGTTTGAAGAGAAGAAATGTAGATAACTTCAATAACCTATCTTTCTGAAGAAAAGTAAAGCGCCTTGAATATCTTGTTGGTAGATAAGATTTCAGTTTAATTATCAAATGTATTGTAAGTGTACAAGCAAATTTGGACACCCCTTTACGGAACCCTGGCTCAAAGCTACAGAGTGTTTTGTTTGTTTAAGATTTTAGGCCATTTAACAATAATCTTACTGACATTTTTCAATGCTTAACTCTGTTTAGATAACTCTTATTTGCATCTTTTTTTTTAATTATGCCAAGACTGTACTGTAGTTACAACATCACTGGTTTAATACCCTGTGCCAGGAGTTTCAAGTTGACAGATATGGCGTATTTGGTTTGCGGTAACACCATGTGTGTATCTACTTGCCAGGTAGAGTTGGTTCTTAGAGAACTGTCTTTCTTTACGGAGTAGATTTATGGAGTGTCTCAGTTCTGAAAAGAACTGTCCTGCTGTTTAAAGGCAGTGGACACTATTGGTAATTACTCAAAATAATTATCAGCATAAAACCTTACTTGGTAACGAGTAATGGGGAGAGGTTGATGGTATAAAACATTTTGAGAAACGGCTCCCTCTGAAGTGACATAGTTTTCGCGAAAGAAGTTATTTTCCACAAATTTGATTTTGAGGCCTCAAGTTTAGAATGTGAGGTCTCGAAATCAAGCATCTGAAAGCACACAACTTTGTGTGACAAGGGTGTTTTTTCTTTCATTATTATCTCGCAACTTCGACGACCGATTGAGCTCAAATTTTCACAGGTTTGTTATTTTGTGTATATGTTGAGATACATCAAGTGAGAAGACTGGTCTTTGACAATTACCAATAGTGTCCATTATCTTTAACTACTACCCGGGGGAAGGTATAGAAAATTGGTCGGGACAACTACTTAAGCTTATAGGATCGTAATTAACTGCACTACCGCGGAGTGAGTTCTTGAATTGGTCTCAACGTTTCGACTAGCTTGCTCTAGTCATCATCAGGAGACTGAAGAGACTGTAAGACCAACAGCACATCATCTCCTTGTAAATGGCATATAGCCTATGTACATGTAACCCATCAACGCAATACTAACCAAGTCTTAATACCTCAAAATCTTAAAAACTCAATCCTTGTTTTCCACCTATTACAAAAAAAACTTTCATCAACAGTCACAGGACTATAAGAGAGAGAGAAAGACTTCTCTAATGACGCTGATAGAGTCATTTCTGCCATCGACAATCCAACTTATGTAGGACTGCGATGACGACAACATAATCACTCCATTCAGAACTCTACGTCAACGAGCTGAGCCTGAGCTCACTCAATTCAGAACCAGCATACCAAGTTGGTTGATTGGGCACAAAGCCTCCCCCCTCTGGCCACACACTTCAATAGAAAGTCACATCAAAAGAAAGTGGCCGCTCGCTCTGCTCTGATCCACTCCTGTCATAAGTGAATGGCAGAGGCAACAATCACAAACCCCTACTAAATATCACGCACTCTGACTCCATTGGGAAACAAATCTCCATGCTTTAAAGGCACTGGACACATTTTGAAATTGTCAAAGGCCTATATCTGTATCCCAACATGCATGAAATAACAAACATCTCAAAATTTGGGCTTAATTGGTCATCGAATTTGCAAGAGAATAATGAAAGAAGAAAAACAGCCTTGTTGCATTAATTTGTGTGCCTTCAGATGCATAACAAAAGCCTTTAGCTGATGGGGTGAAGTCTTTTTATGTTTTAAAGGGAAGGTACATGTTTGGTAATTACTCAAAACAAATATTAACTTAAAAACTGACACAAATTCATCCAACCAGGGTGTTTTTTTTTCCATCATTTTCTCGCAACTTCGATGACCGATTGAGCCCAAATTTTCACAGGCTTTTTATTTTATGCACATGATGGGATACACGAAGTGAGAAGACGGGTCTTTGACAATAACCAAACGTGTACATTCCCTTTAAATGAGAAATTACCTCTTTCTCAAATCTACGTTCCTTCAGAGGGAGCTGTTTTCTCACAAAACGTAAGTTTTTATGCTAACAATTGTTTTGAGTAACTACCAACAGTATCCAGTGCCTTTAACGATCCTGCAAGCGTGCCTGTGTTACAATTTCTGTAAACAGATTTTGGAGCTGACAAAGATAGGTTGAATCTGTGAATGAACAGTGGCATGTTTTTCTTGGCAGAGTTTCCGAGTGGTGCGATGCACTCGGATGATTTTTTGGTCACGGGTTCAGGAAAAAAAAATACAGGTCAAAGCCAAGGTGAATTATTCACGCCCACCTACACATAACCTGAACCTTTATGCCACAGTTAACACTGAAATTGAACTCTATTTTGAAGGAACGTCAGTACTCTCGAAATGTAAAAGAGTGAAAAACACCAATCTTTACATTTCGAGTTGTCCCTCATATGGCTCTTTAAAAAGAGTGGTGGTTATTTCATGCTTTCAGAGGGGTTTCACTCCAGAACTGAGTGAAAAATCACTAAAAAAGATGCAAACTTCAATTCTAAAAGCGTGGAAGACCACTCGAAAAAGAGTTGTCCCTCATATGGCTCTTCAAAGAGTGACTTTTCACTCTTTTGCATTTAGAGAGCATCGTCAGCTCTAGAGAAGTACATCACAAAGCCTGATTTTCTTCACCAGGCACACGGATACAAGCTTCCTACGTATGCAGAGTGTCCCGAGTTGGATGATGTGATATCGTCACAGCATTTCATACTTTCATTTACGGGATGATAAACTTTTTATCGACAATAAAACTGAATAGATTATTTTGTAACGCTCCAGTCACTGCTGGGTTATTAAACCAAATATGGTCATGTTTGCGTTAGAGTAATGATGAAGGGAAAAAGAAACATAAAATGGAAAGACTTTTAGTATTGTGATCTCTAATAATATACTTGGTTCGTTTCACAACGTTGGTTCCCATAGAAAACCACGATTATGGAACCAAAACATAATGGAGTGGAGAAATCCTGTTGACATACGTGGCTTTTTTTTTTCCTAGCATGCTTTCAATAAGTTCTGGCTCGTGGGCAACATGCAAGAGCCTTTTCTGATGCAAAATGGGCATTTTACTGCCTAAGTAAACAAGCTTTTAAAGGAAAGTATTTGCAACGTACGACAATCATGGAGGAAGAGAGGCTGTTCAAAGCTATAGAGCTGGTGCGTCGCGATAAGAATCATATTTAATCATGGTTTTATACAAATATACAAACTATTTGATTTTGAAGCTTTGCATGGTGTGGATCATAAGAACAATATAGAAGTAAACTTGCGGGTTACCATGGAAGATGAGCAGAGTATACTATTTTGAAAACTATGACACCACACCCATTCTTCTCAGTACCAACACTTCCTCGAAAAAGAGTTTGATACATGGTTGTACATACAAGTTTACTACTATGGTTTATCCAAATGTTCAAAAGCGCATAACAAAAAGACACAACCAAAATAAGTCAGCACATTTGAGTAAAATAATCACCCCCCCAAAAAAAGAGTACAAAACACAGTATTACACAAACAAATAGAACAACATTAGCCAAATGCTTTTTAAAAAAAAAAATCTTTCGCAAAATCTTAAAAATAGATAGAGCCATCGATTGAGTATATTATGAGACTAATCCATTACAAATGGTTGGTGCAGCTTATCCGTCAAGTGCCTGCTTGATTGAGGTTTAAATTTACTCAATATTGAATTTTGTTTGCTTAGTACTGCTACTGGCTTCCTAAATACCCTGTTTTTGGTTTACATTTACTCAATATTGTAATTTGTTCGCTTAGATCTGCTTCTGGCTGGTCCAGGTTTTAGGGTTGGTTCATTTTCAGCCTTTTGAGTGTGCATGCTTTTATAATTGTATTGCTGTTTTTTAATTTCTTAGGTTTTTTAATAATTAATTACTTAGATTTGTGTTTTTTAGCCTTTGCTTATTAAATTGTTTCTCTGTGAAGCGCCTTGAGCGTCTTTTAGGCGAACTTTGGCACTATGTAAGTTTTTGTTATTATTATTATTATGATTATTAAAATATATCCATAGTCTATACACTGCTTAAAAATGCACTACAACAGTTACCTTCTTTATATACACTAATAGCTCAAACCCACCTCAAACCATAGAAATACCTTAACAGTTGACTCAACCTTAGCAGAACAATTCCAGTATTATTCCAGACCATTTAGAAGTCAACAACAGATAAACCACAACACAGCCCAGACTGATCATCAACCCCTTAAAAAAGACCATAAACTAAACCCCCCCCCCCCCCCGAATTTCCAGAAACGGCCGACCACAAACCAGTGTCAAACATTGAATTGAATTGAATTTGGCAAATTATTAATCATAATTGCTGAGCGGCAAATCAAATACACAAACCTTTGAAACATCTTGTGGTCGATGAACAACAAAGACCTATCATTATTCTGGGGGGGGGGGGGGGAGATAGATACATTTCTAACGATTGTATTAAAACACAAATTCTTTGTTGGGCTTGAACTCGGTGACCAAATAAGATTCCACTTGAGATGCGGGAGTGAGGTTACGTATGACACAGGAAATGGTCGAGGAAAAAATGTGACAAAGTCTGACCGCTTTGTTGACTGGCGGAAAAAAGTAAACATTGCAATCTGGTTGGAAGTATTTAAACTTTAGCAGCAGACTTTCTAATTGAACAAAAAAAGAGGAAACGGCAGATCACACCTAACTTTTGTACAGTGTTTTTCCGTTTTCGACGGCTCTGTCTTGAAAAGAAAAAAAGAAAATCAGCTGATCAGCTGAAAAGTTGCATGCCTGCGCAATTGAAACTAAAATGCCCAGCTTTTTAAACCTTTTTTGAAATTCTGTATTTAAAAAACAAAACACCCAAGCTTTCTCACCAAACCAAATGTATTTTTCTGATTTATTTTTGCCTTGCTACATCTCAAAGTCAATTGTATTTCTTCAGTGGTATTGCCCTGTCATGCAACATGTAGGCCTATATCACTGGACATTATGATTAATGACACTTTTCGGCACATAAAAAAGACCGTACCTGTACGATAATGGCACTCAAAGACTTTAACACCCGAAAGAGACTCAAATTTTGCAAAGGAAACAAACAGGCAAAACGTATGTTTGTGTGTTCGGCTTTGCCAAAGCTGTACTCTCTATGGAGGGGGTTTTACCATTTGAAAACAACCAAAGTCGAATTGTGAAAACCGACAACTCTACTTCCACTTGCTTGTGGGCGATCCACTGAATCAGAATTAATCCGTAGACAAAACTACCGAAGTACGCATGCTGCACAGACCTTGAGCATTGGTGTGGAATTATGGGGAAAAAAATTTCTTCAAAGTAATTTTTCTGTGAATTGTAAGGTCGAATAAAGAACACTTTGTGGATAGGTATGCGTAAAGTACGAATAATACACCTAGTGTGCCCTCAACCTTGACAATGCAAACTAACTCGCTCAGAAAGTGGAAATGAAACGCTATTGTGTTTGAGCACTATAAGTGCACCAAACACCCTCTGACAGTGCAAAAAAAAAAATATATAGTACTAAAGCTCTTGGACACGATTGCTTATATTGATAGTCAGAGGCCAGTTTCTGTACTTTGTACACCAAACATAAAACATGAAAAATAAAATTTACCAAACAAAACTTTGAGAGCTCAAGCTCAATCGACGTCAGAAGAAAATAGAAAAAACTCAATGCTGTTTTCAAACATTGAACAAACATCAAAACTAATATCACTCATTTCTCAAAAAGTAGGCCTATATAGTATTTCAGGCAAAAATATTTCAAGGGAAGTTTTCCAACACGACAATCTTCATACCATGTGTAAATCTCTGTCGATATATATTTTTTTGAGACTCAGAGCAGACTCGGAGCTCAGAGTCTCAAATTTTACAAAGGAAACAAACAGGCAAAACGTATGTTTGTGTGTTTGGCTTTGCCAAAGCTGTACTCTCTATGGAGGGGGTTTTACCGTGTGAAAACACCCAAAGTCGACTTGTGAAAACCAACAACTCTACTTCCATTTGCTTGTGGGCAATCCACTAAATCAGAATTAATCCGTAGACAAAACTACCGAAGTACGAATGCTGCACAGACCTTGAGCATTTGTGTGGAATTATGGAAAACAAAATTTCTTCAAAGTAATTTTTCCGTGAATTGTAAGGTCGAATAAAGAACACTTTGTGGATAGGTATGCGTAAAGTACGAATAATACACCTAGTGTGCCCTCAATATTTTTTTCAATGTTAATGTTATTTGACAAGTATTTTGATGTTACAACTAGAGGGCAATAGTTATGGATTTTAATTCTGTATTATTCAATAAGTAAGCTCTGTTTCATTAAAAAGGGAAAGGAACTAGAATAAGCACATCGTTTTTAATTTTCCATCCTGTAGATGTTCATGTAGTAGCTTATGACAGTAACAGTTGTTAGATTTTACCGTAAACTTGTCTCAAGGTGTACAGCCGTCGATTTCACGAAACGTTGATCCTATGTCGAGCTAGGACGAGTAACTCGTCCTAACTTAGGATTAGTCTTAAGGTCTGCATGCTACAGTGCAGGGTTGGGACTCGTCCTAAGACCTAAGATTAATCTTAAGTTAGGAAGAGTTTGGTGAAATCAACCGCTGGTTTTCTATTAAACTTGGCACAGCATTGCAAATCTGTAATATTATTATTATTTTTATTTTTTCCTACAAACAATTATTTTAATGAAATTGCCATCCAAAAAGTTTAACCAAACAGATGTTCAACATTTTAGAAATAAAGTGTTGATGTTTACGTAAACTTTTTAGAAAGAAGTTGTAACACTTACAGGTGGGCGAGCCTCCGATTCCACAGTTTTAATCCGACGTGGCGGACTGAAAAATAACTCCTGCACCAAAACCCACGAGTCCGATTCCCTCATATTTGAGGTTGGCTTATAAAATCCTTGGCAAAGAATCTCAAATCTCGGAGCCCAAAGAGCAGATTGGTCCACACATGTTCACTACTGACAAGTAGCATCAGTTTGTACACACAGTAGTATTTTTTCACTGGAGTGAGAGTACTGTTCCACACTTCAGTACCTCATTTGCATAGCTGATTACACTCAGTCATACAACCACCAATGGAAATCCTGAGCAACCGCCTCTGCAATTTGCATAACACTGCGTGGGCCAATTGGGACGTGAAATTCTGATGACTCATTTACATAGAAAGTGGACCGTACCAAAGTGGGTCTTTTAATGGGTGTGTTTGCTGAATGTTCATGGTCTAATCCACAACAAAGTCGATGGAGCATGGGATGAACTCGTGCCTAATATTTTGGCAGTTTCTGTAGTTACTAAGATTGTGTCTGTGGCCTCCATTTTTTATTGTAGAGACTAACTAAATCAGTCAACATTTATAGGAAGGTTAGACAAGTGCTTATATAGGCCAAATAAAATAAAAACATGTTTAGCGTCCTGGCTTTTTGAAAAAAGGAAGGAGGAGGAGGGCCTTTTTTTCTTTCTCAAAATACCCTCGGCTATAACCGGCTGGGCTTTTTTTTTCAAAGTTGTTTTTGTCTGAGATTGTAATGATCAATGCGCTATAAAAAAGCTCCATGTTATAATGTATCCTTTAAAAAAAAAAGAAAAAAAAAAAAAAAAGAGAGCGAGAGAATAAAAAAAAGGAGGTTGCCTCTAAAAAGGAAGCGGGCGGGGACGCTAAACATGTTTTTAAATTTTTACCTTGATCCAGGTAACACAATAACATTACTCTGCCCATTACTTATTTTTATTACAAAAGATTTCATTCTTCCAGCTTGTTCCAACCCTCTGGCAGTTGTCCTTTAACCCCCCCCCCCCTAATAATTGTGACACAAATAGAACAACTCCTCAGCCAGACACAACATAACAAATGTTTCACAAAATGCCAAGAGCAACGTTGTTTGTTTGTTTGTTTAGATGGTCTTCCCAACAAGGGAACTCAGCAAAGCTCCCAAAGGGGATATAAACGCCAAGTGGTATTTGTAAAAATGAGCAAGGTAAGATGTGAAGACAAACAAGACATAGTTGCAGGTAATAATTAAAATATCCAAGGGGAAAACTCAGACCAACATTCGCAGCGGCTGTATGTAACCTTTGACCCAGATTAAGTTGCACAAGAAGCGAGAATGTTGTTCCCTTTTTAATGATACCAAATAATAACCTCCATGGGAAAATCTTTTAAGCAACGACGTCCTTCAAATTCATGACCACCGGACTATAGCAGAGCAAAGTGTTACACATGAAAAGATGACAAGCTCCGAGTCTCAATCTGCCATGGATACAATAATAGCAGCCTACAAGCTCGACCAAAATGCTTGGGCCACCCAATCGCATCATGACTTTAAACATTCTCTCCCTCGTCCCCCAACTCAATGATAATGGGAGCGCAGACCAGCCTAGACCAAACAATGAGAGCCAACATTGGATGGGGGGGAACATACAGCCCAGCACCAGGGGCCTTGGTGCGGGGGGGGGGGGGGGGGGGGGGGGGGCCAACCAGATATGGCCAAGATTGTAGAGACCAGGATTAGTCTGGAGGTCTGACAAAATGGCTGACCCTCTACATGGACAAATAAAACTGGACAATGGTCAGAGCTTACTGACCAAACCACAACAAGGCAACTATTTATTCCTATTCTGGGTGATGTAACAGGCAACTGTTGATTTCTGTTTACTTACAGCAGACAGCCAAGGACTTTTGTCAAATACCTGTTAGGTGCCCCCACCACCCCAATTTTGAAAATACTAAAATTGAAAAGCTTGTGGTATTGCTAATCAATACTTCAGTTTGCAGTACTTCACTGGGTCTAATTGAGAATGTGCAACAAAATATTTTAATGGCCTGGCTGGCGTGTCGACCCTAGCACAGTCTTTCTTGCTAGGGTCAAAACGTCAGGCCATTAACATTTTTTTTGCATTTATACCTTAGGTCCTTTTGGTTGATAAGCAGTTTGCAACATCTATTAAATATTTTTCTAGATGAGAATATGCTAAAGCTAAAACAAAAAATTTAAAACTTACAGTGAAGTTAGATTCCCATACAGAATATTTAAACTATACAATAATTATTATTTTAAAAATAAATAATTGATAAAAATTATGACTTCACATCAAAAACCGGAAAGACGACACTATGATTACTACTTTCTAGTTTGGGAATCATTTAAAATGTATAAAGTTGAATTCTTACATTCCATTCTAGGGGAACAAACAAATCAATTAAATCAAACCAACAAGAGACATCCGGTTTGCTCTCCAGAAACACAACTACCAACGTTGACGCAAATATTTCTGTCCATATACATCCACCCGATCAAACTCAGACTCCTCTCAAAAGGTCTGTCCTTATTTACTCCTCTTTTATTCCTCCCTTCTTAAAAGCAAACATTGTTCAAAGCCACCCTTAATCCGAAGAAACAACTCCCTGCTCCTCAGGTTTAGTCAAAAGACTTTCTCCGAATCACTAATGCTAATATCAATTTATCTCTAAGGTATGCAGTAGATGGAGGAATTGATCTTCCCTCATTGGGGGCATTGAGTGGTTGAGTGGCAGACACAGAAGGGGGTCAAAGTGATGCGCTATAAATACAGGACAGGTAGAAGTCAAAGCAATGATGATGAGCTTGAATCTGAAAACTTTTCCATTTAGAAAAGTTTGTATTTGGTTCCAATTCTTGTGTATGGCATTGCCCAGGGCAGTATCCACCCTTAATGTGACCCAACATAAAAAGCCTACTTGAAATAATAAACTTGTGAAAGCGTAAGCGCAATTGGTCAAAGGAGTAGAAAGTAGAGGTTGGTGTAGTGGACCCTCGCCTCCCACCTCAAGGATCCCGGTTCCAATTGCACCAGGGGCACTATGTGGATCGGGTTTTCCAGTCCCTGCTTGACTGTGTGGGTTTTCTCTGGAATAATTCTTCAGATTTTTCCTCCCTCTTAAACTGAATCTTCCTTCCTTGTCTTCTCTCTTCCTTGTCTTCTGGCTCGTACAGTTATTAAGTTCACTTTTCTTGTTAATTTAGTAAAATTTAACTATGAATTAGAACAAAAGATTGCGACTATCTCAAACACTATGCATAAGTTTAACACAAAGTGGAGGTTTACGGTTTAATTAATTATTCAAGGTTTTTTTATGTTTTGTCCTCTAATTTTGGTTTGTATGTTCGTGAGTTGTTGTGAGTGCATATTATGTATGGCAAAAAAAAAGTTCACTTTTCTTATAGTCCATGGCTTCACAACCAGAGTTGATACATGAAAATGAAATGAATCACAATCAGGGGTTGGTGGTAGGGTTAGAATTCACAAAGACTTTCCTGTGGTACTCTTTCCAGGTAGGTAGTTAAGCTCAGTGGTGTATAGCGTCAGCTTACTGGATTAATGTCACAGCCAGCCTTTTTACCAAAGCTGGCAGTGGCTTTAACTTTTTGAAATTCACACAACGTCAAGAAATCTGTATTGATTTTAATGTGGGCAACCGATTAAAAATGGTTCCAACAAGAACACTGAAGTGCTTCATACTCAGAACGGATTTCAAAACATGACTGGCTGAACTCTCATCCCAACATTTTCATCAAATGATGTGAATGGAGAAACACAAAGGGGCATTGTGAAAGCGTTTACCCAATTTCAAACGGCTAAGCAGGGATTCCGCAGTTCCTTCTTCAACAATTCAGTGATTCAATCGAGTGTGGATCAATGAAGTTTAACAAAAGGAAACAAATGATCCTACATAATTAACCACCGGTTCGTTTAATATTGAATCTTGAAGAGACTTTGATTCGTTGTTGAGGATGAATTCTTTTTATATGGAGTCATCTGGGTTCATAGGATACTTTCAGTCCAGTCAGTTATAATTTGTTTTCCTTCAAAACCTGAGCAACTGCTGTTGTGACATTACATTTTTACATATTATTACAAAATTGTGGTCCGCTGCTAAAATATAGGTTTTGAACTGCATCTATAGCTACTGGGCAATCTCGGCTGTCGAGGTGGTAAGAATGGCAAAGGTCGTGGGTTAGAATGCCTGTGGTGAGTTTGTTTTGCAGGACTTGGAAAGTACCGGGTAGCCTATATACAGTGCTTTTTTTATACACCTGATTAGTGAAAGGGTAAAACCCCAAAATATGTTTACATAGCTTAAAGTAGGGTCATAGATTGCTTTTTAACAATGGCGATTTATAGGCAAAACTACAGGATAAAGAAAATTACAGTAAAAGTCAAAAGTTTCAGCTGAATACTTGCTGTAAAGAATTGTTTGTATTCAATGTGCTTCGGCAAAACACCCTAAAAATTGGTCCAGTTCGGAGAAAAACAGCCTGTGGAGAACCCTGGTTTATTCATAGGGGGGTTCTGGAACTGATAGGGGTGTCAGAACATGGGCGCATTACCATCTTATCAAATCATCCACTTTGACCCCAACCGAAGGTCTTTAAAACGGTTAATGCCCTATAAAGCAAACTTCACATTACTCATATCGTCTCTCAGCTTGTAACGACCATGCTTTAGAAGGATGCCAAGCTCACGCCAGGTCTTAGCTTCACAAGACCCTATAGTCCAACATGACAGCAGGACAGCATGTAGAAGTAGAAGTAACAAAGATACATGTACAAAGACCCACTACCTGAGACCATGGAGCAATCTGAGACCATGCCATCACCTCCATACCAATTACCTCAACACAAAAGAAGAGGGGGTTAAGTTCGGGAAATTTCCTTGTGTTCAGTTCAGGGTTACCAAAACAGAAGTGAACAAAAAATCATTGATGAGTTTAACTGGGGCGGTGGCCGATGAAGACAAATAATTCCGGCCATTGACCCTTGGTGTTTTGTGTTTCAGACTGGTTTGTTATCACTTTATGACAATGCGACTTATTGTCTGCGACTGTCTTTGATTCTCAAGGATGGCAAACCGCCTGGCCAGGCGGCAAGATTTAGAAACATGAAACAGTTGGAGACAAAAGAGAACAATGTCACCCCTGATGTGATGACCATATAATTGGGACATCACAGCATAATAGGCAGCAATAACAGGTGTTGGAATAATAGTGCCATGTCTTGTGTGCATGACATGGATCCATAAATTATTGATTTCAGCCGGGAGCACCAATATGAAAATACAAAACTTCACAAGGGTAAACGATTTAACGTTCCTTTGGCCACAATTTTATTTTGTCCCAAAATAATTAATTGCTTGAAGTTTCGACTCTTGCAGAGTCTTTAGCCTTCGAGAAAGACTCTGCCGGGGTCAAAACACCAGGTCATTTATTATTTTTGACATTTATACCGTAGGTCTTAGAAGAGCAGTTTGAGACAGCTAATTCTATTTTCACAGTTTAAATTTCTTACATAAAATTAGTATTTCTATCCTGGCAAACCTATAATTAGTATTTCTATCCTGGCAAACCTATAAGTAGTATTTCTGAATTACTAACTGGCTAACTGGTCATGTTAACCCTCAGTCCACATAGACCCCCAAACACACAAGATCCAAAAAAGTAGATCAGACCCGGATCTGGGTCCAATTTCATATTAGCTGCTAAGCACAAACATTTGCTTAGCATGACATTTTTGCCTTGATATAAACATGATTACCAACCGAATTCCCACGTGATTTTCAGGATAAGCGAACAACAGCTGAATACCAGTAACACTTGCAACATGCAACAAATGGAAATTTGGTTGGTAATCCTGTTTTTATCAAGGCAAAAATTCCATGCTAAGCAAATTGTTGTGCTTAGCAGTTCTTCAAAATTGGGCCCTGATCATGCAATGTGGATTATCAGCTGGTGAGTTAGACTTAAAAAAAAAAAGGATCAGAATCAGTTCAAGATCCTTCAATTTTAATTCACTGAGAAAACTGATGAATCTGCAGTAGAGTCATTAAATGACAAACCCTTGTCAACTTTCCCACATGATCAGTGTTATCGTGTCTTGCCTTCCAAAAAAGGCACTGGACAAAGTCACTCTTCTTGTGAATAAAAGCTGCAAGGCCTATCATCCAAAACTCTTTCATTTTCGATGACCGTTTTGGTTTTGTTTGGTGCAGAAACCTTTCCCGTCATCCTAATCCCATGGCTTTACATCCATTCTTTTCCAGCAATCAGGATTATCCAATGACCCAAAACCCTGCGCCTCAGTCATCAACCATTCCATACAGAGCGCTGAAATCAGTAAAGACGAAATCAAAAGCCTGTATAACCATTACCATAGAGAAAGAATGTGGTCCTTTCTCCACGGTACAACAGAGACGGTTACATCATGGAGGTTTAGACCATTCCTCCATGTTTGGACTGGGTTGTCTTTGTCCTTGCCAAGAAGTGCAACAGTTATATGTTAATAATCGCGTTTGAGTTACCCCAGCCAGAAAGCTCTCATAGAGGGGAGCCAAATGTTCACCTTAAAAAATCAAAACCTTTCCAATAGATTAGCCAAAGACCCAAAACCCTGATCCCCAACTCTGATCAACAATTCAATACAGAGCGCTGAAATCAGTGATGTCGCAATCAAAAGCCTGTATAAGGCCAAAAAAATAAAAAAACATGTTTAGCCTCCCCAGCTCGCTTCATCTTTAGAGATCACATACGCTTTTCTTTCTTTTTAGATGAAAAAAAAATGATGATTTTAACGCTCTCCGACAAAAAATATTTCTTTTGATAAACAGCCCAGCTGGTTGTCTTTAAAAATTGGTCGGGTGGCCATTTTGGAAGAAGTACATCAAAAAGTCACTCTTCCTTCCTTTTTTCAAAAAAAGGAAGGACGCCTGACATTATTTTATTTTTTTTTGCTGAACAGAGATGGTTACATCATGGGGGTCATCTTTGTCCTGGTCCAGGACTCCTGATAGGCAACCGTTGTATTCTAATCGCGTTTGAGGTACCCCAGCCGGAATGCTCTCAATGAATGTATTCAAACATGGGTCTGGAGAGGAGCCAAATAGTCAACTTAAAAAATCAAAACCTTTCCAATAGATTAGTTTGGTACAATATGGCTGGATGTTACATAATTGTGAAGTCTGGCATCACTACACAATTAAACTACTGATTGCAATATTCATGACTAGTCTTTACCATACTCCATGGTCTCAATACCAGGTAGTATGTACTTTTCGCATAAAATACTGGTTTCCAAACTTTAGGAAGAAACACGAAACAAAAAACATTCTCTAATTGCATAGAATTGTGCGATTCACTCCAAAAGACAAAGTGCTCATTCCACGCATACCCCACTCCAAAACCACAACACAGATTTCCCAAATCTTTTACAAAGCTTAATTCAGCAGCAAAATCACAGACAAAAGGATTCAACTTTTTTTGTCAAAACCTGTCCAAGGATTTACTTCATCTTCAAACGAGCCATGCTGGCTGTAATAAAGAACAAGTCCCCCCCCCCCCCACCGGTAATATGTAATAACACCTCTGTGATTACAGCTTGCTTTCTTCCCGTCCCGTTTCTTTGTGACTGTTTGAATTCACCACCGTTGGGGCACTTTGTCCGCTTCTTTACCCAACCGACCCTAGTTTGTTTTGATCCCTCGATGCTGGAGTCATTTTAAAGACGGATGAGGGTTAACCAAGGGTTAACTGGGGTTAACGTGAAGCTTGTTAAGGGAGGGTCAACCAACTGTCTGTCCTTGGAAATATAAATTTGCTAGAGTAACTGCTACTTCACTGGTAATGTATTTGATTTGTCTGGAAACCTTCAGAGGGGAATTCAGTAAATATATTGTGTAACTGGAATGCCACTGTTTGTTACAACAGCAGAGCTGAGGCAAACAGCTTGCATGGAGCTAGGGCACACACTGGGACATACATGTACATAGGCAAACATGTTTCACAAACTGACAATGGCACACACTGGCACTTTAGGCCTATGAATGTATCAGTCAAAATAACGATGACCAGCCCTAAGCTGCGCTGGATAGACAACGTCACAAAGTGGAGTGTAAGAAGTGTCGAAGAACTGAGACGAGCAGCGATTGAAAGACACCAGGTGAGGGCGGCAACTCCAGGAGTGCGCCCCCATTACAACCTGAGGACGAGGCGGCCACGGACGCAAGTCTATGCCGAATGATGATGATGAGAGCAACTACATGTAGTCAAAACATTGAGACAAAGGCAACGAGAAGTCCCCTCAATCCACTAAAGCTAATGTAGTAGTACTAGCCAACTTTCTACCTTCCGCCCAGGTAGTAGTTCATCATGTATGTAGCTGTGATCAGCATTTTTGTCTATGCCCAACCTAACCAGCAATAGTCCAGTCACTGTTTGTGTTGACCCTATCATTATTGATTGCACGAGGGCGCTTTCAACATTGCGATTTATTAAATCACTTAAAGTTTTATCTTATTTTGCCTGTAAAATGTTTTCTTGTATCAATTACCAAATAGATAATAAGAATACAAAACACAAAAGACAAAACAAGCTGACGCTACTTCACTTGTTTTGCATCATACAGTTGGTTCACAAACGCCCTCACACGTTCAAAACCACTGCAAATTTAAGTCAAGTTTAAGAGTTTTAAGTTGGAGTTCTTGGTTGAACACAAGTCATACACGTAGGTAGATCCAGAGGGGGTATTGACAAACAATTCAACAGCTAGGCTAAACAAAGTTTACATAAGGCTTCCTGGACAAAATTAAACTGTAGAGGGCAGCATTACCAACATTAACAGTTAGAGGTAAACTCAACAGAAACAAAATATGACAAATTGACACATCACATAAATGAGAATTATGTGCTCTTTCCAATACCGGTAGTTCACAATTTTGAATAACACACAGCACTAACAGCAATTGTCATGTTCCCCCTGTGCCTTTGTCAATGTGGTGTCCTCTGCAAGGTTCCAATACAACCATACATTTTCCCCAGAGAGAAGCGCTCGTTACCAGACAAAAAATTGCTGTGCCCCTCTCAGAGTGAAGTTCAAGGCCTGCAATTTGTTGGGATATATTTTTATTTGCAAGGCTTATAATGCTGCAGTAAGCACCATGCCGGCAAAGGCACAGGAACAGTGTTAATGTACCCTGACCACTCAGGAGAATATCAGGCCTGGAATTTCATCTTTGAAAGGGCAAGGCCATTTTCATTTTGCAAAAGGCACTTCCATTGGAAAATCTTACAGTCAATGGGAATCTTTTGCCAGGGGCACCGAGGCCAAGACAAGTGGCAACAAAGACGATGACCTTCGTGGACTGTGCGTAAATCCAGGCCTGGAGTGCACCGCATGACTTGTAGCTCAGAATCTTTACTGGACTGGGATTTTATTTAGACCAGAATCAAAATGAGAAGAGACTGGAATCAAAATGAGAACACATTAATCTTCTTCATTTGAAAAATATTCTATTTTTTTTTGGCGATACTCTGCAGTAATGAAAGATATTTGTGAGAGACAGACTGAACATTTGAACATCATTTCTTCCGACAAAGATGTTGAATTGAAAAGCAAAAAAAAAAAAAAACCAAGACCACCGGACTTGTCCTGTATTGAGTTTACTGGCCCGACACTGAAATCACTGGCCTCAGGCCGGTCGTCCAATGTAAAATTCAAGCCCTGAAAGAAGTTCATTATTTTAAAAGATTATAGTCCAGTGCCTTCCCTAAAGGCAGTGGACACTATTGGTAATTACTAAAAATAATTATTATCATAAAACCTTACTTGGTGATGAGTTATGGGGAGAGGTTGATGGTATGAAACATTGTGAGAAACAGCTCCCTCTGAAGTGACATAGTTTTCGAGAAAGAAGTAATTTTCCATGAATTTTATTTCGAGACCTCAGATTTAGAATTTGAGGTCTCAAAATCAACCATCTAAACGCACACAACTTCGTGTGACAAGGGTTTTTTTTCTTTCATAATTGTCTCACAACTTCGACGACCAATTGAGCTCAAACTTTCACAGTTTATGCATATGTTGTGATACACCAATTGAGAGGACTGGTCTTTGACAATTACCAATAGTGTCCAGTGTCTTTAAATAGACATGATTCCGGTCTGCAACGATGACAAAGTCAACATAGCATCCCAACGCCCACATTTTGCTTATTTGTATCACTAATAGAGTAAATCCCTGACATTACAATCATAAACCATCATTTGTTTGGTTGTTTTGTTTGCTTGTTCGTTTGTTTGTTTGTTTGTTTGTTTGTTTTCAACAGAACGTGACCAACTAATCTGATGACATTGACATTTTTACGGTTTATTAGTTGTATTGTGTGTTGTTGGTTTTGTTGTTTTTTATTTGCTTTTTTATTGATATTTTGCCCAAATATTGCTTATTTGCATCACTATGGAGCAATCGAAATAAGGATATAATAAAACGTCATAAATCCCTGACATTACAATCATAAACCATCATTTGTTTGGTTGTTTGTTTGGTGGTTTGTTTGTTTTCAACGTGACCAACTAATCTGATGACATTGACATTTTTTACGGTTTATTAGTTGTATTGTGTGTTGTTGGTTTTGTTGTTTTTTATTTGATTTTTTATTGACATTTGGCAACAAGGGCATGGAAATGAATTTTTGTTTTCCCCATAAAAACAATGATATAATAATCTGGTACCCTCAATCTATATTAAGGTCACAGATTCTCAGGTCAATGCTGGTACCTTAAAGACACTGGACACTATTGGTAATTGTCAAAGACCAGTCTTCTCATTTGGTGTATCTCAACATATGCATAAAATAACAAACCTGAGCTCAATCGAAGTTGCGAGATAATAATGAAAGAAAAATCACCCTTGTCACACAAAGTTGTGTGCTTTCAGATGCTTGATTTCGAGACCTCAAATTCTAAATCTGAGGTCTCGAAATCAAATTTGTTGAAAATTACTTCTTTCTCGAAAACTACATAACTTCAGAGGGAGCCGTTTCTCACAGTGTTTTATACCATCAAGAGCTCCCCATTACTCATAACCAAGTATGGTTTTATGCTAAATAGTTATTTTGAGTGATTACCAATAGTGTCCACTGCCTTTATTAGTATAACTACCACCTCGCAGTCGCACATGTATCCTTAGTCTTGGTTTCAAAACGCTTGTGGTGTTAAAAGTCGCAAAAGAAAAGCTTTTTGTGGTGTGCTACAGGCTCATAGGATGGTGGCGCCCTCTGTTGTTGATGATTTCTTTTGTACAAGAGCATGTTCCCTGTCTCAGAGAATGATAAAGAAAAAACACCCTTGTTGCGAAAAATGTGGGTTGCTAATAAAATGCTTTTTTACGTTACTTCAGAAGGAGCCGTTTCTCACAATGTTTTATACTTTCAACAGCTCTCCATTGCTCGTTACCAAGTCAGTTTTGTTCTCACAATTATTTGGAGTAATTATCAATAGTGTCCAATGCCTTTAACTTTCTGCAGCCCTTGAGGTATGACAGGTGCCATCCATATAGGGATCCAGTTTCCCTATGATGGAATCAGCATGCCCAATTTGTTACACGTCCTATTTACAAGGTCTACTGGTCACCTCATTAAATTGTTCATGCCTGGATGCACACAGGTTATAGCATTGAGGTTTTTTTCGGTCTCCGCCTGGTACCAGACCATGAAGAGCAAACCATGGAGGAAGGTACACATGACAGGATCAACAGGGTCATTGAGTTTTGAAAGAGTACATTATTTTACCATAATGCTAGATATGTCACAGTCACACAACCAACCTGTGAAAATTTCCAAAAATCACATTGATCACTTTCGTTTAGTGAAAACAATGAGAGAAAATTTACAACGTTTTATCAGGATCTTGTGCACATTTTATGAGTAATTTTCTTTGCAGGAATAGAAAGCAATGGTGATCAACATGATGTAACCTTTGCTTACAAAAAGAGCAACCTTATACATTCCAGGGCATTTCCTGGCAGGCAAGACACTGCACTGGTCATATAGGGGATTTTTACTTTTTGTGAGACTGCAGGGCTGGTTCTTTAAAGGCGCAGTACACATTTGGTAATTAACAAAGACCAGCATTCTCACTTGATGTATCCCAACATATGCATAAAATGGCAAATTCATTGACCAATTTAGCCCAAATATCCACAGGTTTGTTATTTTCTGCATAATATGTGGGATACCCAAAGTTAGAGTACTGGTGTCGATTTCATAAAGATGACTTTGCCATTAGTGATTCATATTGTGACATCACACATTGCTTAGCAATTAAGATTGATTTGAACTTACGATCAATCTTAACTATTTGTGAAACCAACCCCTGGTCTTTTACAATTACCAAGGATGTCCAGTGACCTTAAGATCATTCACCAAGAACTAATGAGCTTACTGTACCATGGGGGCGTAATTAACAGCCCTTCCTTCCTGTGTGTACAAGTGCCTCTTCTCATGTGCCCCCTTTTCATGGAAGAGGGGTACGCCCTAAGGGCAGGGGACCCTCTCTTCTGGCTACTACAACCCTTAGATATAAACAAAACAATAAACTGTAACATCCTTCCTGTTGGAATACTGGGAATCCCACCCATGACACACATTAGAATTGATTAACTCATCAGAGGCAGCTACCCACCCGTATTCAAGCAGCTCCTTCATTGAAGACACTTTTAAAACATTACTTAAACCCATCTATTTTGTCTATCTGGTTATAGCGTTTAGAAACTGTCGTATTTAGCGCTCTATAAATGTTGTAACTATTATTATTATTACCAGGTATTGTCTTGGTCATTCTATAGAGCAAGGGTCTTTCAAACAACCAAATAGCATTGAGCATTTGTTACTGGGTTAATTTGACTCTTTGGTGGTTTTGGTATACATGTATACCATCATTCACAACCATTGCTAAAGAACAAAATGTTATAGACCAACTTCACTGAAATTTAACATTATTGTTACATGAGTTACACTGGTTCCCCCACTTCCACAAAGAATAGTAATTACAGTTCTTTTAATAACTAATAAGACCATTCATGGTTTAGCACCAATAAGGCGCTCAATGTCAACCAGGAACTCAAAAACCATGATATCACTCTCTGTTCTTTTGCTATAAAAAGGAAAACAAATGTGTTATGATTACAAAAACTTTCATATTGTTAAAAAACACAAACAAAATTCACCATGTCAGTTTCCCTGTTGGTTTATTACTTGATACAAAATAAATAAGGATAAATATTTAAATTAGTTCAATGGAGTGATTTCACTCAAGTTGATCTTTAAATCTCCATGCATTGAACTGAAGTCTACTATGTTTGGTTTCGGACAGCTACACTTCCTGTATATTATATACAAAATACATCATCCATTCTAAAAATACATGACACACATGAGTTGAGACCCAGGGGAGCGTTAACCATCAGTTATTGGATTACCCGGGATGTGGTTAAGAACTGTAATCCCTCAACCCCCCCCCCCCCCCAACAACACACCTCCAAATCAACTTTCCAATCCTCAGCTGTTTCAAATTCAACAACACTCCCTCGGACCATGTTTCCTCCATGCTCAGACCATGGCGCTATAAAAACTCAGACTAAAAGAAATTCCTTTCTCTTTGCTCAGACCATGAAGCAAGGCAAACCATTGAGGACCATTAAACTGTGACGTGAATTCTTGGTCTAAAGAAAACGCTTTATAATATAAATAAAATAAATAAAAAAATAAAAAACCATAGTCCAACCAGATGGCCAACTCCAAACTATTTAATAGTATTTAAAAGTTACCAAGTCAGTTTCCTTTTCTGGTTTATTACTTGACATTTGCATCACAAAAGTTCAGCACATTTGTTACTTTAAATGAGCGAATAGTTCATTGCGAGTTTGTGACTTCAAATGTCACTTTGCATTGCAATAGCATGAAGTATGAACCGGCAACCGGGTCTTATATATTTAGACAATTCAAAATTCCCCAGCCTTTATTCTCCTAACCACAAGTAATAATACTGTAGCCTTTCAGGGAATCCCTCCCCAAACCTGTACTTTTTCTGACTCAATGTTTTCCCCCAGATTCCCAATTGACTCAAAAAATTATTCTTTCAAGGAAAACCCCACCACATCCATTCATTTATGAAATGTTGAAGTATGAACCGTTCTATTATTTTAAGACAATTCAAAATTCCCCTTAGTCTCAAACAAGGCTCGATTCTCCTTCCAACAACTAGACTTTCAAAGAACCCTCCACAAACATGTACTTTTTCTGACTCAATGTTTTCCCCCAGATTCCCAATGACTCAAAAAATTATTCTTTCAAAGAAAACCCCACCACATTCGTCCATTCATTATTCCATCAGCTCACCTCCAACAACCCATCCCCAATTTAACAACCACAATAATAACATCTCAGTTATTTCCTTCCAACTGAAGGACCAAAGTGACTCAGAATAAATCTTCTCACAGCTTGATAGCAATTTGCAACAAGGAGAAAACTTATCTTTTTTTTACTGACATATATAGGCAGCAAATTTCTTTTCTGTGAATGGTTCAGTGACAGAAGCCCCCCTGCCAGTGAGGTTGTTTTGATAACATGGAAGTACCCTGCCTTCTCAGTGGGTGACGGGGCTATCTTTGCCCTTGATTTCAAGTCACTAGGCCAACACAAAAAAAAACATATATGTAAAGTGTCCATGCCCGCTTCCTCTTTAGAGGCCGCCTCCAAGAGGAAGCCTCCTTTATATTTTCTCTTAAATTATTGTTATTATTTGTTTTATTCCTAAAAAAGGATACATTTTAACGGTCTGATTCAGTGTCGGTTTGAGGCCCAGTCATGACACTTGTGTCCTTAAGCGAGACACTTAACCATTGCTTCGTCCTTCGGATGGGACGTAAAGCCATTGGTCCTGTGTGTTGTGTAACGCATGCAAAAGAACCCAGTGTGGTGTGGTGTGGTTGATCTGGAAGATTTTCAACAGTGCTGCTATCGTTAAATAGTAATGTGCACGGCGAGGAGAAGTGGAGCGGGGGATTGCGATAGTTGAGTGATAATAGTTGCTAACAACGCCTTGCACCAAGACTAGTCATTATGATGATGTCATCGTAAACAGCCTTTTCATTTGTAATCTGCTCTGTACAGAGTTTCTGTTCCTGCTGCCCCAATTGTCTTCACCTATGAAACCTGACACAAACCTGGAAATGGTTATTTTTTGAAATTGAAGATTTTCGGGAAATCCTGGAACCACGGCTGATCATTGTGATTTTGGTTTCTGTCAATTTCTAATGGCAACAGGTTGTTTAGTTTGAATTGAGTAATACACAACGAGGAACACACCCTCCACAAAATGTGTATCCTTTTTTGGTAAATATCTTCCTGTAGCATACATTTTGACTCCCAAAATAGGGGACAGTATTATTTGGATAGGTGTGTGTAAAGTGTGCTCTGCATTGTGCAAGAAGTAAATTTTTACTTTTTGAAAGCAAACAAAATCAATTAAATGTGCCAGTTGGTTGAGGCAAAGTGCTGTTCACATTATGTTGATTGCATAATAACAATACGATTTGTTTATATGCACATGATGCAGGAGCCTCTATAATGCGCAATCACAAAACCTCAAACAATGACATAATGTAAATAATTGATATTAATTTTGGTTTTTACCCATACACCGATGTGTGTTCGTATACAAATATTGACTGCTTCGAGTGCTATGGTTAAAAGCAGTCAATATTTGTTTTATAACACCCCAAATGACTGTACTATTAAGTTGCAGACCTGAATGCTACAATCCACGGACGACGCGAATGCAGATTGCGAAAACTTATACTGTGCTGCATGCAGTGTCATGTAATCCGAAATGGTTACAGACTATTATTTATCATCCTCTTACACGCAACGGTCGTCTTGGTACTGCACGCCGTGTGATAGTTTTCGGACTAGCGCACGGCAAACCGATGCACTATCACACGGCCGTCTTCTAGTAAAACTAAGACATATCATGTGGCGCGCTATAAACCAATGAAAAGGCAGAATATTGGTAAGGGGTGTTATAACACTATATACTCAGTACTTTCTCAAGTTCTGTGAAAAAGTATCAAAGACATTTTAATCAGGTGAGATTCGAACCCACGACCCTCTAGCTACCGGGTAGTCTAGTTGGTATGACACTGCTCTAGAATTGCCAGGGTCATGGGTTTGAATCCCACCAGAGTAAAATGCCTGTGATATTTTTTCACAGGACTCGAGAATACTGAGTAAACAGTGCTAACACACATTGGTGTATGGGTAAAAACAAAATTAATATTCTTTATCCCCAATGCAAATTTAACATCTATTATATATAAATAATTGATAATACCTCTTGGCAAACGAAAAAAGGCTATTAATTAGATTGAGTGCAATAGTCAAATAAAAAATAAATAAAAGCTTGTATATAACATAAATGTCCTTATACTAGTGTAGAAATGTCCTTTCTTAAACAACTAAATAACTTTTATTGAGTGTCCTTTACGTAACAAAGGGGCTATTCACTAAAACCAACTTTGATGATTACCAGCAACATTTGCCCATTTACTACAATACAAGCGTCTCATCTACGTAACTGCCACCGAGATAGGAGTACAAGCCATTGGTCAAACTAGTCGCAGATGAACAGCTGGTAAAAACATCGGCAAAGAAGGGTGTACATTATTCATTAAAAAGTAAACAAATAGAGGCAAGTGGTTCAATCGATTGTTAAAATAAATATTCAACTTTTGAATGCAGGGCCTTAACTGTGATTCATGTAGGGTCTACATTTTGTCAAACCATCGTCAAACCTTATTCATTTTGTTTTTTTCCTCATACACCGATGTGTGTTAGCACTGTATACTCAGTACTTTCCCGAGTCGTGTGAGAAAACAAATATCACAGGCATGTTACTCGGGTGGGAGTGTATATAACTCAACTTTATTTAAATTAGACGGACTTTCTCCGACATCAGCAAAATAAAATCTTATCAAAAGTCCAAATCAGAACCAGGTCAGACGAAGAAAAGAAAGGCACACAGGGGATGATGTATCAGTGCTGTCACATGATAATACATCTAGAGAGGTATTTTTCAAATAAAAAAACTGGAGTTTAGTTTAGAATGCTTGGGGCATGTCTGTCTGGCTCAGTGACATGTGTGTGTGTGTGTGTGTATGTCAGGCACCGATAAAACCCTCTCCTAACACCAAATGTGATAGGAACAGGGTGGCATTAACCAGGACTTTTTCAAGCAGTACTTTAAAGGCACTGGACACTACTTGTAATTACTCAAAATAATTGTTAGCTGAAAATTTACTTGTAACGAGCGATGGAGAGCTGTTGATAGTATAAAACATTGTGAGACTTGGCTCCCTCTGCAGTAACCTAGTCTTTGAGAAAGAGGTAATTTCTCACTCAAATATTTAAAGACTTCAGGCCTGAAACTGTTTATTAAGCATCTGAAAGCTCACAAATTTGTGCAAAAAGTTTTTTTTCCTCCATTATTCTCTTGCAACTTCGATGACCAATTGAGTAAAACAAATTACAGGTTTTTTTTCTTCTTGTTATTTTATGCATATTTTGGGATGGATACACCAAGTGAGAATACTGGTCTTTGAGTGCGACAATTACGAAACGTGTCCAGTGCCTTTAAGGCTAGCGTTGGTACTGTAGACATCATCAGACGAAATTGTGAATGACAAAGCTGTGTTATGATGTGTGAAGCCCATGATAACCCTGCCCTCTATACCAAAGTGATAGGAACAAGTTTGGCAGACCGGGAATTTGTCAGGGTTGGTAAACTATTAGCGTATGGTATTGTAGACATCATTGGGAGGCAAATTGTGAATGACAACTTCAAGTTGCCATTTGGTAACCCTTGAACACCCTCCCCTATAAATCCCAAAGTGGTGGTACGGAGGAGCCATGTTCTGATCGAGGGTTGTAAAAAGTTCCGCTGGCCAAATGTCGGTTATAACACCTAACAGAGGACCAGTCAAAATTAAATCCAAGCTTGGGTAGTTCAGTGTTGAAAAGCATCCCCAGATTGTAAGATATATAGATCAGTTGGAAAAAAAAACTGGGGGACTAGTGAAATGACAAGTTGTAGGAAAGTCTGGTCCTGCTGGCAAGTGGTCATTAAACACTTAAATAAAAAGCAAACCATGGGCTGGTTAGGTTATACTTAGAAAATGAATGTTAATTTGTGGCAAATTCCCTTGAAAACCACTCTTGATCAATAAACCCCATTTACCAGTCATGAGCTCCAACATATGCAAAAGCAATTTTATGACATCAATACAAACTGCACTAATGATCTTGAAGGCTGAGCAGACAACATCTTGATTCACATTTCATTATAACAGGGGTCCACCTATTCTGGCCAAATGCCAATAAAAACAGCAATATATTCTCTAAAAAGCATGTCACATTAAAGGGAAGGTACATGTTTGGTAACTATTAAAAACAAATATTAACTTAAAAACTGACTTGGTAACGAGCATTGGAGAGCTGTTGACAGTATAAGACATTGTGGGCAACGACTCCCTCTGAAGTAACGTAGTTTTTGAGAAAGAGGTACTTTCTCACTAAAATAATAAAAGACTTCTAGCTAGAAGTCTTTTATTCCTATCTGAAAGAACACAGATTCGTCCAACAAGGGTGTTTTTTCTTTTATTATTTTCTCACAACTTCGATGACCGATTGAGCCCAACTTTTCACAGGCTTGTTATTTTATGCTTATATTGGGATACACCAAGTGAGAACACTGGTCTTTGACAATTACGAATAGTGTACCTTCCCTTTAAGCAATTTACAGACATAACCAGTTCCAGGCAATCTCCAAGAAGAAAAGCCATTCACATTTCAATGTTCACCTATTTTTCTTGTGGATTGTAAGACAATGTTCGAAATATGACTCATGTGCTACCAAAGTGGTCCTGTAGCATGCACTGCAGTTGGTTGCCTCCAAGTTGCCACGTTACTAAAAAAGGCCCCAAGTTTCCCAAATGAGTATAAATTGCTTCAGAAATTATTACTCAAAGTACAGAACAATGGACAAACTGTGCACATGGCTTAACTTAAAACCACTCACAAACTCTGACTGAGGTTAAAAAATTGTTACCAAACACAGAAGACAATTGACCCGAGTTGTTAACCTTTAGTCCCCAAAAGAAATGACTTTCAAGATAGAGACCTGTAATAAATACTGTCAAACTGTGGAAAAGAATGCTAACAGGCCTTGCGCTTAAAGCTTTTTGTAAACTGGCCCACAGGGCTAGTAAAAAAGTTGAGTATACTTGCGCAAGTAATACCTGGAAGATTTAGTAGCCCAGGTTTTAAATATGTTTTTTGGGGGTCATTTTATATTCTTCTAATGTACTGTGTGTAGCAATCAAACAACCAGTTCATTTGTCAAATGAAGTTACACATTTTTAAAATGCACTACCTAGTACTCCAAACACTTTAAACAAGTCAGTTTGTAGTGCCCAACTGGGCAAATTGAGCAACGGCGCTTACTAGCATTTTTTATATAGACAATGTACACAGTACGTCAGGCTAGTGTGAAGTTAGGGAAGTTCCTACATCATAGGGAACCATGTATACATTGTAGCTGGCTATGAAGAGCGGACTACACTTCACCTTTTCATAAAATGACTTCTGAACCTTAATGTGGTGGATAACTTAGACAATATTTATTTACGTTTTTTTTTTCTGGTAAAAAAATGGCGGGGTGCCAAAGTACAACATTTGGCAAACCCATACTTCATAAATGAATTGATCAGAATTGTGTATTGAAAGAACACACTGTCCCCCACAGGAATCACATTTATGCCATTTCCTCTTTCTATGAATTCAATAAACTCCCTGTCTTTCTATTTTCTGAAGCTCCTTTTGTCTGGCTTGATTGTTTATTTCCTACATGGCATCTGTGGTTAAAATAAAACAACCAAGCTATAATACTAAATCTGGCTGAAAATTTAATAGTATTATTATTAACACTATACAACTACTTGTCTCCTAAAAAATAACTTGTTTATGTTTGCATTAGCAGGGCTAGAGTTTGATGAGAAAATCCGCAAATTTTGTACTGGACCATATAATTTATTTCACAACAAGACCAGGATCCAAATGAGTTGAACAAGCACTCAAAGAAGATCGATTATTTTTGTTCATTATATAAAGTGACGGAAAAGTTTCCGTATGGCGCCACCACTTTTTCATTCGATGTGAAATAATATAGAAACTTATTTACCTGATTGAAATATCCCTTTTTGTAAAAATGAGTGAAAAAGTGGTGGCGCCATACGGAAAGTTATCCAAAGTGACTTTGATACTCTTCTTAGAAAGTATATAAGTAAAAGGGCAATGTCACGCGAGGCACTTTACGGGCAACCAGTTCCGGGCAATCTCCAAGAAGAAAAGGCATTCCCATTTGAATGTTTGAAATTTTTCTTTTGTGGATCGCAAGACAATGTTATAAAATTTACTTGTGCGCTACCAAAGTAGTCCTGTAGCATGCACTGCAGTTGGTTGCCTCCAAGTTGCCTGTAAAAGTTGCCTCCAAGTTGCCTGTAAAAGTTGCCTCCAAGTTGCCTGTAAAAGTTGCCTCCAAGTTGCCTGTAAAAGTTGCCTCGTGTGACAAGGCCCTAAGAGATGTGAAATAAAGTTATCACTTCCTTCCTTCCTTCATCACACAATACAGTCAAGATTTTCTTCACAAAGATGAGAGGTATTTTATTCAATTGTAAAACACAAGACTGATACAGTTGTTGCGATAACGTAACCCTCCAGCCTTTTGCTAAAATCACAAGACTCAGGGCCTGCAGTCAATTAAAGTGCTAACTTGGATCCCTACATTGCATAGTCACACATATCGGAATGAAGACAAGCCCTGCCTAACATTAACAATAATATATTTTTTAAGATACAAACACTAAATGTATTTAACCCTGTTCCTCCAAGATTTCTTTGCAACACCACTTGTTAATCAAAAACCATTCTTCGGAATCAGAAGATGATAAAATAAATTACCGGAAAAATCACAAGGATCTGAACCATTCTTCAGAAGATCAACAAAAATAAATTATTGGAAATACAAGAAACTCACCGGAGGAGTAAGAGGAACATCGGAACCTCCCTGGAGAGAGCTCTCCCAGTCCGAGAAGGAATGCATCCGCCTCGGCTCAGATGGCTGAGAGATTTGTATCGATCCCACGTCTGCAAATCGGACTGTTGCCGTCTTGTTCCGTCGGGGCCAGCGACGATCCAAAGACTTGGACCGCTGTCTGGGCTTCTTAGATGTCACAAGAATGCTGTCTTTAGCCATGGTGGTAAGAAAGTAGGTAACTCAACAAATTTGAAGCAAGGAAATGTTTTAGTCTCGTAGTAGAAATCCCATCTTGTGTCTTATCATGCATCCACACAAAAAACCAGTCAACTAACGTCTAGGCTTCCGTCCAAGAACAACATTCAAAACTCTTAAATCCAGAGAAGAAAACCAAAGAGAATCACCTCTGCACTCTGTCAGGGTACCAGTAGTTATCAGCAACAATCAGAAACCAAATGTCAATACCCTCCAGAAAAGATTTATCTCGGATTCTTCCGTCCTTTATCTTCCTGAAAGTGAGACAGGGTTGAATTCCTTGAGCGTAGAGAGATGATCAAGCTGCCCTTTCTTTTAAGTCATTTCATCTTCCAACAGCCAGCTAGTGGAGAAGGAGTTCTTGAACTTCTGAGTCTGAGCATAGAGTCCTTACTCTATGGTCTGAGAATCCACAGATAGACCCAAGCACTTTATAAAAGCCGATTCCAGCAGTACTTGAAAACCCCACACAAAGATTGTATCAGCTTTGGAAAAAAACCTCACAAGGCCCTGTCAAGCTGGTAAAACAAAAACAATGTCCCATCAGCAAATTAAGAGAGGTTACTGCCTGATGGTGGCCCAGAAAGGTAATGTTCACACAGGCTAAAGCTGTTGCAGAGAGAGAGAGCAGGTATGCCACAACCTCCCCTCAGTGATATTTTCTTGTAAATGCCAAACCCTCTAAAAGCCAAGAAATCACTGACAACCCAAACTGCAATCTGTCACCATCCTTCAGATCACACACCCCTACGTCAGAGTACAGTAGTCCCAAAACAGTACAGGAGCAGATGATAAGCTCCTCCTTCCTGGGTGATACTATTGCTACAATGGGGAAAAGGAAGTGCAGGGTTTTGTTTCTAAACTGATTAAGGACAGCCTTTGTGGGAGGGACAATAAAGGTGTCATGAGAAGACTAGAATGCCAGCATAAATCGGATTTATTACATGACAGGAAAGACAAGTTGTAATCCCAATAAAGGTGTCATGAGAAGACTAGAATGCCAGCATAAATCGGATTTATTACATGACAGGAAAGACAAGTTGTAATCCCAATAAAGGTGTCATGAGAAGACTAGAATGCCAGCATAAATCGGATTTATTACATGACAGGAAAGACAAGTTGTAATCCCAATAAAGGTGATAATTCACTTGATACACTTGGCATACACATTACTCGATGAATGAAAAATACATGTACATTAGATGACTTTAACGTCAAGTATGAATGTCAGATTTTCAAGGTATTTTTTAAAGGGGAGAGTAAACCATTGTGTTTTTGAATGTTAGGTTCATTCCCACCTTATATTACCAAGACCATTACCATGTAACCTCTGTTTACCAAATGGGGGCGATCTTGTACCTTCCAGTGCCTTTCTGGAAGGCAAGATGCTGCAATATTTTTCATTTGGTGTCACAATTTTTCACACAAATTCAAGAGTCTTTCACAGTAGAAACCCCCCCCCCTTTTTTGTTTACACCCAAACACAAGTTTATCTATCTTTCTGTCAAAGATTCAGATATTTTTATAAGTTGTTATGTGGTTTGACTGTTTTAAATGCAGTGGACACTATTAGTATTTACTCAAAATAATTATTAGCAAAAAACCTTACTTGGTAACAAGTATAATGGAGAGCTGTTGAAGGTATAAAACATTGTGAGAAACCGCTCCCTCTGAAGTAATGTAGTTTTCGAGAAAGAAGTAATTTCTGACGAATTTGATTTCGAGACCTCAAAATTAGATTTTGAGGTCTTGAAATCAAGCATCTGAAAGGACACAACTTCGTGTGACAAGGGTGTTTTTTTCTTACATTATTATCTCGCAACTTTGAAGACCAATTGTGCTCAAACTTTCACAGGTTTGTTATTTTATGCATAATGTTGAGATACACCATGGAGGAAGAAATCCTCCATGGATCCTCCATGGATACACCAAGTGAGAAGACTGGTCTTTGACAATTACCAATAGTGTCCAGAGTCTTTAACATTATTTGGAATCTGTCAAACATCTCTGGTATTCCGATCAAGTTCTTCTCATACAAAATTGATGGATTAACAATCTGTCTACTTCCCAAATTATGACAACATTTTTTTTGTTTTATTCTTTATTTTGTATTGTACCCTGGTACATGAACCTGAAAAATATGGCACAGATTGAGTCAGTTCCCTGCGATGTAATTTTGAATGTTGCATAGAAATGGATTCACACGGGTGGTTTTCCAAAGCGCACATTGATTAATAGCTGACAGTTTTCAAGGAACATTTCACACAAAAAAAGCTGGTTGTATTGAGTGTCTCTTGATAAATATTTTGCGTTTGATAGAAGATTGAATTCATAATTCAATTGGTAGAAAATTGTGCTCCAGGCATTCAACAGTCAAAAGTTTGGGTGTGATCCCTGGCAAAGGGCAGTTAACAGATGGCTTCTAAATGGCATCCCCCACAACAAATATTTTGACAAAATAGGGAGACCACCAACATAAGGCTTGATAGCTTAGTTGGTAGAGCACCAGTACGTAAATCCGGAGGTTGTAGGTTCAAGTCCACTTTAGTCAATTCTTCTTTGCTTAAACCATGGAGCTTTATTGCTCCATGCTTAAACCATGGAACAATGTTGTGAGATCAAAAATGTTTAAACAAATTTACAGAGCCAATTTCTCTTTTGGTTTATAATATGTCTACTTGATAAAACAATTTGGGCAATCGACAGGAAACTATTATAAATTCTTCCCATCAACAATGATGTAATTTCCTTTTTAATTTTACAACTACTTTATTTAGCTTCAGCCCCTAAGTATCATTTGATTATTATGAATGATATAAAGTATTTTAAAAATCCATTTATACAATGAATTTATTTGGTAGGCGCTTCACCCATCCGGTAAATCTCACAAGTTCAGCCATAAACCATAGTTTATTTATCAGGATGTGATGGTTATTAGGGAGCTACATAGCGCCAAATCTGAAGTGTGAGACTTGAGACTACAGGGAGGAGAGGCGATTACAAGAAGCAAGAGGAAGTGGAACTTCCTTCTTTAGGCCCTGTTCACACAAGCACCGGTAACAAAGGTCCTCCGTCAATGGGCGTAGGTTGTCTGTCACTTCGCTCAATTGGAGTTATTTAACACTTGGCTTTATATGAACTGCAAATTTTACCAATGTCTCTTGTTTTTCAGGGGGGGGGGGGCAGGTAAAAAGGTCATGATTATTCATTTACTAAACACTTTCTTTGACTATTGTAAGGTCCCGTGAATGACAAACCAGTAGAAAATTATATGGTCTTTTAAAAACATTTCGACCCAGTAAAATTTCTGCACTTCAAGTTGGATATAGTCTCGTGGAGCTTTTTTGATGTTTCAGCCATTGCTCATTTTTACATCTCAAGAATTTATTCCTCCATGTTCAAACTATAAGTATACACCAAATAAAAACAATTCTTTCAAAAATCCCAGGCACACTTTCAGCTTGTCGACATCTATCTTTCAGCTCCTTCATAAAATGAGTCAATTTTGTCCAGGTGGAAAGTTGAAGTGAGATGTAACTGAACATGGTTTGAACTTCAATAAAATCTCAACAAGGCTATACCCGTAAAAATCTCACCATGATCTTTGATAATCTCAACAACAAAAATTCTTTTTTTGTGTGTTAATTGGTCACCTTGTGGCTGTCTAAACAAATTAGTAAACTACCTTTTTTAACCCACTTAGCACATTGAGTCCCTACAGTAAACGGCCTTTCAAACAAGTTTCCTAATTGATTAAATACACATTTCGGAGTCCAGTTACTTGGCCCCTCAAGCAACATCTCCTCAACCCCAACCAGACTTATCAGAGTGACCTCTCCGCCAGAGGTTGTGACCTCCCAGCCAGAGGTCATTGGAGGAAGAATGTCAAGTGCACTCAAGTCTGGCACTGGAACTACACTGAGACCATGATGGCCTCTGTTGCCCCTGGTCTTGGCCTTGGTGCCCCTTCAAAAGTTTCCCATTGACTTTAAAGAGAGTGTACACCAAGTGCAAAATATAAATAATGCATACCAGACAAAGGTTTACCAGCCTATGATTTGTAAATGGCATCCAGCTCATTTCTGCTAAGCAACAGAAATTGTTAAGCAATATTTTCTGCTTGGGCAGCTCTATATGAAATTGGCACTGGTTCCGAGTGCTGTCTGTTTCCACAAGCGAAAAACTATGGTGGTGGTCCAGTCAAATTATGCTTACCAGAATTCCTGCTCATTTCTGCTAAGCAAAACATTCTTAAGCAACATTTCCTGATTGAGCAACTGTATGAAATTGGCCACTGGTAGAGAAAAATATGGTGGTGGTCCAGACATCGCCAGTACTACCATAATGTGACAGCTACAAGCACACAGATTAATTTACTGACAAAACCAAGATATTCAGACCAGTTTAAATGGTTGACCAGATGCTACAGCTCTATTGGTGACCAGAGGACCTTGTGGTGTATCTGACCCAGTGATCAAAGCACTCCTCTCTACGCCTCTGCACCTCACGCTATTCTTAAAAGCGAAGACCTTTTTCTAGCCTCAGCATCTTGGGAGTTTTTGTGGTATGTCTTATAAGTGGCTTGAGTAAAACAAACCAAAATCATGTCTGACCAGTGTTTGCTTTAGAGGGTGCAATTTATGGCCTACATCTAGGAAAAATATCATAAAATTTGTGTGACCTGTTACCTCAAGGCTAGAGAAGTGGTTTAAAAGGGTGGATTGTGCCCAAAGGAGAAAGAGTATAAAGTTCAGAAGGGTCAGTTTTTTTAAGGTGTAAAAAGGTTTTGAGAGTGATATACACCAAGGTTAATTATTGTTGGATTTGAATGCCTTCACACTCAAGGAGATCGCATAGAAGAATAAGAAAAATATTCTGAGTTCCGAAAAAGATGTCATACTTGGCTGGTCTTTAAAATTTTGCTGAAAGGAACATTTCAGAAATGGTAAGAAAAACACTTGTCTAAGATCACAGATTTACATAAAACTTAGAACTACATGGTCTAATGATGATGATAGTAGACATAATAATATCAAGAATGATCCGCAATGAGGGAACTGACTCGTGTGTCATTTTAAATAATTTGGAGTTAGTTGAAATAAGAATTGACTAGAGCAGGACTTGAACCTACTACCTTCTGATTATTATCCTGCACTCTTACCAACTCGGATATCTAGGAAAGTATCCTCCGTGGTAGGACAAACAAACTGAATTGAATTGAATGACTGATTGACTCTTACTTCATTCAGTGGTTTAATTCATTTAATGTTTATTTTTATTTTAATAAAATACTATTCAAATTGCTGCCAGCAGCAGTATTGCATGAACAGTAACACAACTAAAAGTCTGGAGTAGAAACATTTCAATTAGAATTAAAATGACATTAAGTCTTTTATAAAACAAAAACAGAGATGTTTATAAAAACTGTTGAACTGTTGAAAACCCAAGGCACTACTTGTGGAATGACTTGGAACAATCTAGCACATTTGACCAGCTTTATGGTCCAACAGGTCAATGACCTTATAAAATAAAGGGAAATCCTAAATCCTAGATGGTTTTAGGTTATTCAACTGAAGTTTTTCCGTGCGCAGCCGGTGTATAAATGTGGGAAGAAATGTTTATCATGCCTAATTAGGGATCAAATTTTACAACGGAACGCAGGCTGAAGGCCAGTGATTTTAGCACTGATCATATTGAACTCGTGACTTGAAAAATCCAGCAGTCTTGTGCTTTTCCTTCAAATGTTGACTTTTTAGTCTAGTAAAAAAGAACCAATTCTGTCGAGTATCAAAATTTAGGCCTTTGTGTGGGATGTGTTCTTATCCTCTCAGCAAATGAATTTATGACCTTTGGAGTTCGTTATACGGAGTTCAAAACCCTAAACTCGCCTCCTGAGCGCTCAACCCGGGTCGACGCCAGAACAAAATGTTGTAGTGTAAAAAGGTCAGTCAAGACTGGTACGAACCCATGTCCAGACACAAAGATAATGTGAATGATATGGGTGACGCACCCTACTAAGAAAAACTGCAGCATGCAGTGCATAATGCTAAATTCGAAAATACACAATTTTTACAGTGGAGGGGAACTATTCAAGTAACTTTTGAACTTTCATCCTTTGCTCAATCAGATATGGGGAGTCCCAAGGCCTGTCAAGTTATTCCCCCTCCCAATAAAATTGTCTAAATGTTCGAGCATCAATCATGAAAAATGTTTCTACACCTTTCGGCAATAGGGACATTTATTTCAGGGCCAATGTCATCCAAAATACACAGAGTTTGCAGTCATCAACCCCCAGGTCACAATAGGGCAATATTTGTACACTTATATGGCTATCAAATCAGGGCCCAATTTCATAGAGCTGCTAAGCACAAAAATTTGCTTAGCATGAAATTTCTTCCTTGAAAAAAAAAACATGATACCGAACAAATCTTCCATTTGATGCGTAAAAAATTATTGCCTGTACTGATATTCAGCTGTTGTTTGCTTATCCTGAAAATCACGTGGAAATTTTGTAAAAAATCCTGTTTTTATGATGGCCAAAATTCCATGCTAAGCAAATTTTTGTGCTTAGCAGCTCTATCAAATTGGGCCCAGTTTATAATAGAGAACTTTGAGGGCCAACAAAATATTAATGAGGCCGATGCTCTGTTGTTCTCCCTATTTAGTGGGGCGTATTCGATATCTCTCCCTTGAACTCTAAATCAAATAACCACAAGGGAACAATCCATATTGGAACCCAACAAGTGGAGGGCAATTCATTTTTAATGATGTTTAAATCAGCTCTTTTATCTCAATTGGAATGTTGATTTATTTGTCTCCTTCACAGATATCAAAGTTGTTACAACAGTTACAAGTTGCAAGTTAGCCATCGCAAAAGCAGACAGTTTACGTATTTGTTTTTTTAATGCAACTTTGGAAAACACAATCTGGACAATTTTGTTGTAACTTTCTCTAGAACCAATTCAAGGAAACGTTTATTAAAACGTTAAGCATTATGAACAAGTTCAATGCTTCCCGGCCACCAAGTAAGATTTTATTGTCAATTAATTTTTGAAGTAATTATCGAAAGTATGCGTGTACAACATTGGTAAGATTGAAAAAATAAATGTTCACAGATTTGAAAATATATTCAATGGTATAAAGATGGTCATGTGGAAACCCTCCTTAGAAATAGTTTTGCTGAAAATGCAAACTTTAGGAAATGAGTAAAACAATTGAACTGAAACTTTCATTGGTCTTTAAAAATGAGCAACATTATGCATTTATTTCTCAGTAGCTTTATTAAACATTCTTGCATTCCAGATAAAGTCCAATTCCTACCCAGTATCCACCCCACTACCTCCCCTGTCAGCTCCGCCCACCTCCAAGCTCGTTTACAAGAAGAGGTCATCTAATTAACCCCACCTTATCTCAGCCGAGGGGCAAAAGGTCACCGGAGAAACAATACAGGTCACTGATTGCTCTCAACTATCAGACACAATGGAGGCACACAATTATTTGACATTTGAGAGAAATTCCCCAGTTAGTATTTTTTTCTTTTAGCGGGCAAAGGCTTTACCAATAACGAGGTTTTTTTTTATATATGTAAAAATGTTGCACAATTTATAGAATTAGACACAGAGTCTGGTGGTTTAATGTTGATGGGGAACTGGGGGATTGCTGCAGCAGAGGAGGCACATGTATTCTCCCCGACTATTGCTTGGTACTTGGGAGTGTGTCAATGAAATGTCCCTACTTCATATATCACCATCAACCATTGTGCAACATCTTGATGACCAGGGTTCCCTTAAATGCCACTGAGGCGAACTTGAAAACCCCGGTGTCACTTCATATAGCCATCGAGCAAAACAACACAGAGAGGTAAACCAGTAGTTGGAAAATATACATAAGCAAAAACGTTTTAGTTGAGGAATTATTATTTTTTTCATCATGAGTTACCTACGGTGATTAATAAAGGAATTTCACGGTTTTTGTTGAGAAGGAGGTAAACAATATTCCAGGGCAAACCCACGCAATCATGAAGGGACTGAAAACCTTATTCCAAATAAAACAAAATACTAGTTCATAGTCCCCTCCCTCATACTTTTTGGAGGCCGCATCCTTTTTTAAACATAAAGTAAGCGTTGACTTTGAACTGAAGAATTGGTGGCCAGTTTGAATGAAAATACTTCGTGGGCACCTTTGATTTGAAAGAAATAAAAAATAAAAAGGCCCCAATCCTCCTCTTTTTGGGAAAAACCCGGACAATCAACTGGTGTTTTCTTTAACTTGGCCTAATCCACAAAGTACCACATGTAGAAGGCAAGACAAGATACTGCTGTGCCAACCTGACCGCTCAGTTTATTTACTTGGACATTGGTCTATGGTTGGGAGCACCCATAGAGGATGCTCAGAGGATGGGCCCCACAGAGTACTGGACCACCTTGCTGTATGAAAACAAGCTGCCAATAATAAACAGTATCAATTGCTTACAAAGATGAAGGTCACCAGATAAGGTTCTAGATAACCAGGAAAGGAAGATGGCCTTCTCTGTAAAAACCAGATGACTTTGTGGGGTCAATGAGCCAAGGCTAATGGGCACAAATCTACTAATCACTGTGGACTCCTTTCACTGACCACAATGCTGGCTTGATGTTTGTACAGTGAGATACTGTTACTCAACTTGACTTAATTTAATTTGTTCAGAAACACTTTCTGCAGATTCTGCCGAGAAGGTAATATTCTATTGACTAGATTTACCGCCACAATTATTTTAATGACGACTGTCATGGGGTGAGATGAGAGTAATTTCTAAAAAAAAATTATCTGAAACTATAGGCTCTTAGTATCAGGCATGCAACTGCCCGATGAAAAAAAAAAGAGGAAAATTTTCAAAGGCACAAGGCAAGTGCGGAGCGAGGCAGCCGAAACGCCACGGGACATGATACCCACAAAGGTACCCTAGAAAATGTTGAGGTTTATTATGCTCTAAGGTGCATTGTTAGCATGTACTAGGCTTATTTAACATGATTGTAGTTGTACAATGTTGTTGCCAGGCATATATTAGGGTTCTCCACATAAGTTGTTTTCAAAATTGTGGGGGCATTATGGAGCCAAGATGTTCATGTCAAATCACACTGTGAGTTGAAAAATCTCTTCTGAATGTTGTCTGTATATTTTGTGTTTACTTCGCAATCTGGAACATAATTAAATAGGAAAGGGTTTTCCCACAGGAATAATTCTTTGGGGTTTTCCTCCCATATATCTAAAATTGAAGAAGTCCTTGGCTTTACAACAAGAATAAATGGAATGAAATTAACAATTTAACTCCCAATCTCCCAAACCATTTCTTACGCTCCTAAGGGAGAATGAGAACCTGCTTAACCTCATCCAAGATATGAACATTTTAATAATTGAATTTAAGGGATCTGAAGATTACAGCCGAGGCCTGAAACGCTGACCGGCCGATTTTATGCCAAGGGCGTTGTTTTTAAGGAAACAATTCACAAGTGGTCTCCTGTGATATTAAATGGTTTTCCATTCCTGTCTGGCGTCCAGGCGTAGGGCTCAGGTTGTAATGTTTAATTTCCAGTTCAAAAGTTCAATAATTAAAGGCACACAAATATTCCTCACATCAATGAAGAAAAATTGTGCCCATCTGAGAGTCGCACAAGTTGGACATGAGGTAAAAGACATAATTGTAAGCATCCAAATGTAACCTCTAAAGACATTAAGTTAAACCTTTAGTTTTTGAAACTGTTTGATTGTAAAATTAAAACCTATGTAATTTGTGAAATTTTTTAAAAGGCCAACATATTTTAGATATTGCTAAAAGTCTGGAGCTGCAGTTATTATGACCAATCAGGATAATATCCGTACTTGGAATACACAATTTGAGAATTGTTTCATGCAGAAACAATTCTCAGATTGCAAAGTGTTTGAATCCCTCCCTCAAAAAAGGAAACGTTTCCTAAAATGTTATAATAAGAACACCGAATTCAAACTCTGGTGTTTCTGATCAGCAGAGTGTGGGTTCGAATCCCTAGCCGTGACTTTTGTGTCCTTGAGCCAGACACTTAAGCCAAACCATTGCTTCGTCCTTCGGATGGGACGTAAAGCCGTTGGTCCCATGTGTTGTGTAACACATGTAAAAGAACCCAGTGCACTTCTCGAAAAGAGAAGGGGTTCGCCCCGTTGTTCCTGGCTGTGGCTGCTGTATGCGCCATAGCACCTTGTAAACCCTTAAAAGGTCCTACATAATTGGGTCTCATAATTCATAACTTAATAACCAATCTTTCTGTATAACACTAAGCACCTTGAGTACCTTGTTTTGTAGATACGCGTGCTATATAAGACTTCAATATCAATATCAATTGAGTGCTTCCTTCCAAGTAAGTTTTTATGGTCGTTAATTGTTGGAGTAATATACCAATACCCTCCCTTTAAAACAACTCATATCCTTAGCACTAGAAAAAGGGAAAACAACTGAACGAGAAAACTTCCCTCTAAGAACTGTAAAGCATTGGAAAAATTAAAATTAAATGAAACCTAAAACTTTTACAAGTAAAACCCTTAAAAAGAAATGTAAGGCCATTCAAAATATTTGCTAAAAAAAGTCCGTATTATCTGGAAGTTCGGTAAGGGACTGTATAAATTGCATGCAAAGAAAACACCTAATAATTGAGTGTTTCACACATCAAATTAACTTTTTCTGCAGTATATAAAGAAAACTAGACGATAGAAATTAATGCACCATTTCCTTAAAAAAAAAAAATTACTTTTCATTCTTTTAAAACTCAAGTCTGAAGTAAACAGGGAAAAAAAATCCAACAAATTGAAACTTGAAACTGGCAGTGAAATGTAAGGTACCAACCCTAAATTACCCAACCTGCCCTGACACTGACAGAGTTGCGGACAACTTGGCAGTAAACGGTATAGAGGTGTGCTTAAAGCTAAAAGTCTGGCACTGCAGGGGCGGCAGTGTGACTATGCAAGGCGTACATTAATTTCATCACAGCATGAAATGAGATAGATGTCAGGCGATTCATTACTGCATTAATCAGGCCCCGGCCAGGGTGTTGACAATTGTCATTTGATACCAGCAGGTCATTTAGGAATGGACCTAAACTTTTGAGTGAGTGACAATTTTTTTTTTTTAACAGTTCAATCATTGTATTGAGTTAAACCACTGATAGCTCCATGGTATGAGTGACTGACAACATTTTTGTAACAGTTCAATCAAAGAATTAAGATATTTGATATCTCTACTGCAGAACCGTAACCTGAGCTGATCTCAACTTTCTTTTTTTTTAAGTGCATTTCTGTGTTACTCTCTGAAACTTTCACAACAACCGAGTCTTCACTCAAACATGTTGTTCTTATGACATACAAATGTTACCCTTGCCCAAAAAAGATTATCTAACCGTACGCTCAGCTTGCCAGATTGCAAAACACTGCAGCCAGGATTGCTTCACTGCATTTCATTTCATTTATTCTGGTTGTGAAGCCAATATCTCTCAGACAAGCTAACTTAATCACTGTACTATTCAGAACCCAACAGAGAGAAGACAAGGAAGGAAGTTTCAGTTTTAGATGTGGGAAGAAAACCCCAGAGAATTGTTGCAGGGAAAACCCACACAATCAGGTAGGGACTCAAAAACAATTTAGTGACCAAAAATTCACTGTTACTATAAATATTAAGGAAGTTGAATGTAACTCAAATCAAGTAGGAGTGAAGTAATAAATCAAAAAGCAAAGAGAAACTTAAGCAAAGAGAAACTTGAACAAAGTACATTAGAACATAGAGCAAAGAGCTTCAAAGTGATACTCATTCACTGATATCGATTGCTTCCAAGTAGATAATTGTGGCATTTATTAGTATTTTATACTCCAGACCTGGAATTACATGCAGGCCATACAGGTGGCCATGCCTCCATTGCCCCTGATCGTGGTCTTTGTGCCCTTTAAAAGTTTCAAATTGACAATGGAAAAGTGTCCTTTGAAAAATGAAAATGGCCTTGCCCTTTCAACATCTTCAAAGATGAAATTCCAAGCCTGCATACTCCATCAATCTGAAAATTAAACTGAGCATGGATGAAACTCGATATGTCCTCACGCTTTTCTCTAACACTTCAAAAAACTCTTTCTCAAGGTCAATGTAACAGGCTAAACCTAATCCCTGCTATCAACCACCGATTAGTCAACGACACGACGGATTCCCACTAAAAGTCAAGTACAACAGAAAAATGATCCAGTGTTCGGAATGCAGTGCATGGGAAGCTCATCTATGAGCAAGCTCCCATCACATGAACTGAACGCTGCGAGGAATGAGGATATACGTCCGGCCAAACGTGACCAATCAATCTCTGCCAACTCGTCATTTCTTGAGTTACGGCCAACGGACGCTGAAAGAATGTTGACAAACTTTGTCATCCTTTAGGCCTATAATGTTGTTCGTTGTTTTTAAAAGGCACTGGACATTATTAGTAATTACTCAAATGGCATGAAAACTTACTTGGTAATGATCAATAGAGAGCTGTTGATAGTATAAAACATTTGTGAGAAACGGCTTTCTCTGAAGTAACGTAGTTTTTGAGGAAGAGGTAATTCCTCACTCAAATATTTGACTCTGATAAAAGACATCAGGCTTGAAGTCTTTTTAGGCATCTGAAATCTCACACAAGTTTGTGCGACAAGGGTGTTTTTTCTTTCATTTTTCTCTTGCAACTTGATGACAAATTGAGTCCAAGTTTTTACATGTTTGTTATTTTATGCATATATTGGGATACACGAAGTGAGAAAACTGGTCTTTGACAATTATCAAAAGTGTCCAGCAGCCGATTTCACGAAACGCTAGGATTAATCCTATATTTGGAGTTAGGACGAGTAACCCGTCCTAACTTAGGATGGGTACAAAGCGTCCTACGTATTTGAATACGAGACTAGTCCTAAGTCCTAAGATTAATTCTAAGTTAGGAAGAGTTTGGTGAAATCGACGGCAGTGCCTTTAAATCCCTCCAACTTGAATGAGTTTTCAATAACTCAAACACAGTTTTGTTTTTGGGGTGCCCCGAGGCGATGGAACCAACCCTCTTCTGGGCGCATTACCTCCTCACGCCAACATCAAATCCATCCACCAGTAAGGTGACAGCGGGTGCCAACAGCATCTCTGGCTGCACCATTCGGGAACGGACACCAACCAACAACAAACTAAGAAATGATCCATCCATGAATTGCTACTCAGATTCAATTGCTTTCGGGTGAAAACTTGTCCAAACCATACTACTTTGAAGGGAAACATTTCTTAAAACAATTTTGAGTAATTACCAATAGTGTCCAGTGCCTTGAAAAATAAACCTGTCAATTGTTCTGAGAGAGAGACAAGCTAAAGTCCAAGGTACAAGACAAAATTATGATATCCTACGCAAACATCCCTGGCAGCAAGGCCAAACATTTTAACCTCTGATGAGAAAACCTTTCCTAAAACCCAAGAACCTTTCCCCCGAACCCCCCTCAGATGGTCCTTGCTTTCTCTCTAATCAACATTAAACAATTCCAAAACCTTGAACTTAAAAAAACCAAACCAACAAAGTGAATTTTATGGACCACTCAATATAAAGTGACACATTGAATCAAAAGTTTGTGGGAAAGAAAAGACCGAGGGGGACACAAAACAAAACATCTAACGGCATTGAGGAAAAAACTGTTTACAAAACCGAAACCTTGATCTAGGAAAGTGTGGCAGCCTTTCCATAATGATTTACAAGCACTCTCTAGAAGCAATGTCAAGACCTTCGTAATGATAATTGCTGGATTGTCTTTACCTCGCCGTAACAGGCTCTGGGTTTGTTATGATTTACACCCCATCAGAGTGAGAGTTCAATGTTTGTTAGTTGTTTAGTTTTTTTATCGGCGCTTCTTGGCTCTTGGTTAGGGACGCAAATTTTGGGGAAAACATCAACAAGAACACATGAACAAAGTGAGGCACATGGGCAGCGCACCGTATCGCCGCTAACTCTGCGTATGTCTCTAACCCCTGGACGGGAATCTCTGATCATTATCTTTGATAGGTTGTCATATACACGCAAAACTTGAAACACTGTAAGTTTTCAACAAATTCTTTCTCAACATTGACCACCAAGTTTTCTACAACTTTCAATGCAGCACATCAGGCCTGTGTGTGATTAACGCCCAATGCAGACTGGAGGCACGCAAACACAGGACTAATTTAAATACACATATTTGGATACTACATGTATCACACTTCCAGGGGACTTCTGATCGAGCAATACATTCAGGGAAAGAAAAGAAAATGGCGCGCCGAGATCGTACACCACTGCGGACAAGGATGAAACAAGGGGCCTTCACTCTGGCTGTGGCCATGGTAACCTGTAGGGAAGAGTAATTTGTAAGGAAGAGTAACTTACCGGAAGAAGGAGCAGAGATTCAAGAGTGTGCCAAGACGTCCCTCGCTTCTCGTTACAAAGATGAATAAAGTCCCTGTTGTTATTCCTCAGAAAGAGCAAAAGTCTGCGTCAAAAAGAAACAATTTAAAACTTCATTCTTAATTTGTAATGAGGGAAACTGACTGGGTAAATTTTAAAATAATTTGGGTCCAAACAAAGATGACTAGAGCAGGATTTGAACCTGCGACTTCTGGATTAAGGTGCTGGAACTCTCCCAACTGAGATATCTAGCCCTATGTGGGCGAACTCCATATTTTGTAAATATCTTTGTTCAGGGGTACCAGTCAGAAGTCATTTAACCTGTAACTGCCACACAGCCAGGGATCACACCCAAGTTTCTGCCTGTGAAGCAGCAGCAGAGGGATCCGAGCACCTTACAAGGGGATGCGACTTTGTATCTTTTCTTTCCTTTTTTCTACTGAGTTTTATGGAAATTGTGTCACACCAATTTCTTATTCAATCAATTTTTTTATATTTTCAATTTGTTAATTCAGATCGCAGAGACCTGGATCATTACATCACCACCACGACTTGACTATCACCACGACTAACGACTTGTCCACAACTCAAAGAGTCTGACCCAACTTTGGCTACATGCGTAGGTGGCCATAAGGTGCTGGGTTGCAGGTAAATAAACACAACTACTGCGTCTTTGTTTTGGTGTTTACGCTAGACACTGGAGTGGAACACACTTGGGTAAACATGGTCGGCTTGGATGACCAGAGTTGCTGCAAATTATTTTAAGAGTCGAGAGGTAAATGTTTTGAGAAGCTATAATAGGTCCTCTGTGGTTTGTTCCTTTCTGACACGATTCATCCTGGTATATTTTAAGTGAATTAAACCCAAAGAGAAGTTTGAAAATGTTTGTTCTCCAAATCATGTGCATCTTGCTTGGTGTAAATTTGTTGAGTCTTTATTGTTTTTTTGTTTGTTTTTATGTTCTTTTTGTTTGGGGGTAGGGGGGGGGGGGAGTGAGAACGAGTGAGAGGAAACCATGGGCTGCTAACGACACATTGTTTAACTGCAGGGTACGTTTAATAATAATTTATGGGCTTAATCAGCAAGTTTGTTTTCTGCTTGAGATTAGTTTTTAAATAAATGAAAATATATATAAATTAAATAAATAAAGATTCTAATTTGAGCATTGCATTTAAGATTTTATATTCAAATATTTTGTTTGAAATCCACAGAGTAAAAATTTAAAGTAAAATTTAATTTTGTTTACCTGGAACACATCTAACAAGAGGATTTATGTATGTTTTCTACTGGCCTTGCTCATAGCTTTTTAACCATTTCTTATTTGCTTAGCAGAAACGATTAACCAGCTACCATCCAAACAAATGACAATTACTTGAAGAAACCACACATGGGCACCACCTACAGACACAATAGCATCTTAATCTATCTAAGAAGAAGAAAACGTCAGCACAGACAAAATTTCCATACAATAGATCCATCAACACTCTTTCTTTTAGAAGTTTCAATTTCTGCACAAAAAATCTGTCCTTGAAGGAACAGGTAAAAACACCTGTGTGGCGAGGACGTCACTTTAGGGGAGAAAAAAATATTAACTGTGTATGATGAATGCCAAACCATCTGGTTATTGCGGGATCATATGAAATTTATAACAGCAGGGAATTTTTTTCTTGGGGGGAAATTCTCCGCCAGAAAACAGGAACTTATTAATTCTGCCTGGATGAACATTAAACCACTTAGACTGGGAATGTTATCAGTTAGGAAAGAAGGTTTTTGATTCGATTCTGTTGATTTTATTTGTTTCATCAAATTCTGAACTTGAGGTCTCGAAATCAAATTCGTGGAAAATTACTTCTTTCTCGAAAACTACATCACTTCAGAGGGAACCGTTTCTCACAATGTTTTATACTATCAACCTCTCCCCATTACTCGTTACCAAGTGAGGTTTTATGCCGATAATTATTTGTTTCATCAAATTCTGAACTTGAGGTCTCGAAATCAAATTCGTGGAAAATTACTTCTTTCTCGAAAACTACGTCACTTCAGAGGGAGCCGTTTCTCACAATGTTTTATACTATCAACCTCTCCCCATTACTCGTTACCAAGTGAGGTTTTATGCCGATAACTATTTTGAGTAATTACCACTAGTGTCCACTGCCTTTAAATAGACTATTTTGAATGGCCCTTCAGCTTGTACACAAGTACACCTCAGTGTTTATGTTTGTAAATGCTGTCATTTAGCCTTCAAGAAAGACACTGCTACATAGGGCTGAAATCGTCTGACCACTACGTTGCAATAACCATGGAGGTAGAAAAAAGGCCCATTCACACGAGCGCTGCAAACGAGGGTCCCGTGCGATTTCATAACATCGATGTTATGAAATCGCAAATCCACGTCGTGTGAATGCTATCTATGTTACGAAATTACCTGGGTCCCGTGTTGTTCATAACACAGATCGAGACCTCCTCCAAAAAATCGCATCGATGTAATAATCACGGGGAGCCATCGTCTGAACCGAATGCCTGCGATCGTAACGAGGGACCGCTGCGTTGACACGTGAAGAACTATGGAGGAAGAAATGGGCAAACTATAGCATGCATGTACATGTACATACATGTACATGTATATCTGCTCAACGCTGGACTACGATCTGTTTGGCTGGTGGGTTTTGTGGCCGGATGCTAGACCAGCCCAAACCTTGAAGCAAAAACATCGTTCAATCGGAAGCAGAATACGTCATTTGGCAAAGCTTTTCGATGTTTTAATTCACCATTTGTTATGTCTCATCATTATTTCCATATCTGAAAAACATTTTCATCCAACAATGTAGCGTTTTTAACGTCCAAAAATCTATTTGAATCGTGGAATTTTGTGTTTTTCTTCGACTCGAACATGACTCGACGTTGCTGGATCGCTGCATTTCAAGACAAGCTCAAACCTTGAAGCAAAAACATCGTTCAATCGCAAGCAAAATACGTCATTTGGTTAAGCTTTTCGATGTTTTAATTCATTATTTGGTATGTCTCATCAATAATTTCATATCTAAAAAGCATTTCCATTCAACAATGTAGCATTTTTAACGTCCAAAAAGCTATTTGAATCGTGGAATTTTGTGTTTTTCTTTTTTTAGCTTCGAAAACGTAACCCCCTTCCCGCCGGCCGCCGGGATGAGAGTTACGTTATCGCAAATGTTTTTAAAATATTCTACATTTTATGTGACTTAATTGATTTCAATGAAATTGATTAATTTTATTCCGTTTAACTGTAAGGTTTTTGTTTTAACTCAAACCTCTTGCTTGTAGACTTTTGTCCATGCAGTAGGCCTACCTAAACGAGGGACATATGTTTACATGTGTGTGTGTGTGTCGTGTGAATGCTCGCTAAAAAATCGCACACGGTAAAGGTGACAGACGGCTGGCGCCCTTAACCAGGGAGCCGCGTTTGCAGCGCTCGTGTGAAAGGGGCTTAAGCAATAACTAGAAAACTTTATAACCAACCATCTCCACCCCCCCCCCAATGACATCTATACCCCATTCAAGGTCCTTGTCCGTCTTGGTGTTCCCTGGCTCACCCTCATCAGCCTCCAAAACATAAGAGCTCTCTTGTAGCTTTTACTTCCTTGTTCGTATAATAAGATTTGTATGCAGATTATTTTGCATCTAACGGGAAAAGTACTTGTTTGTTTGGCTGTTCGTTTTTTTTTTTTTGAAGAGATTAGATCCATTCTATCCTCTTAGTTTTTAATGAACGGAATACGCAAATCCAATCTGTCAAAATTTCATCAAAGAATGAATTTATTATTTTTATTATAACTCTTTATTTTAGTCTACTTTTTAAAACAAATCTCACATTTTGGCAAATCTTTTTTTAAATACACATTTGGGATGTTATTAGTGACATCAACATTTTCCCCGCGCAATTTTCACTCTTGTTCAACAGTTAATTATGAATTAATTTACCATGCTGTGATTAAAATATAAACATATTTGCATGGTTTAGGATCTCCACTTAAAATGTCAACCTTTTATTGGACAAACAGTTTATGTAACAATGATTTCGAAAAAAGTATAACTTGAAACATGAAATGTGGCTGGGTTGCTAAATTTGCCCTTCGAGAAAACAGTGATGAATTTGTCCCACCTGTTATCAAGATGCTCTTTCCACCCGAGCACCCTGGAGGAGAGTGTCCTCCCAGAGCCACTTGAAGATGACTGGAGTCAATCTAGAAATCATCTCACTCCATGGTCTATTGTAAACAACAAACGTGACTGGCTCATGACCCAGGGACCTGTCATGGACACTGGATTGTACACAACGTGCCAAGAGTTGGAGGGGTAAACCACAAACTTGAGTAGGTTGTGGGGGCGGGGAAGTCAGATTCTGTATCAAACCAGGCCTTGCTGTGGTATATATTGGACAAGGGTGGTTGCCTATGTTAACAGAAGGAGACCAAGCCGGCTCTTCTCAGAGCCAACATTTCCCCCCCCCCCCCCAAGGAGATTTTACACTCTTAATGGTTGTACCCGCAAGTTACTTCTTGTTTTCAACACCATGCAAAGCTTCAAAAGGGGGTATGTTGAGAGATTGGGGAGAGGTACTGTAAAGGGCTCAATGTTTTTGGAAACTTAAACATGTAAGGGAAAAGACTTTGTGGAACAGGAATAGTACGGTACACTTGGCTACTCCTACCCACACTGTACCCATGGAGTGATAAGCGTAGCCAAATATTACTTATGTTTTGAATGGAACTTAAGATTGCAAAAATCAGAGGAAATGGCCAGCTACCCAAACAAAGTTTTTTGACACTTGCTGATCAGCTGAAAACTTTCATGAAGGCCTTAATTAACAAGATTAACATTGCTCAAAATTTGTCATACAAAACCTGAGGATGCCTCCAAACCAAAATGGGAATTTGAATGTTGCACATCCGACTACACTACCACAAAAAAAAAAACGCTCCAAACTTTAAGAAAAACATTGGGTTGAGGGACAGGTGAACAAACTATGAGACTTTCTGCTAATTGAAAGTTTCCCTCTGAAGTTTGTTGCTTTTTTTGAGCCAAGCATTCACTTCACTGAACACATCCGGACTAAGGGGGATGATAATGATTGTCACCATGGTTAACAGCTGCTAATTACCAGAGTCGTCTTCGGGTCAAGACTGACCATCTGGCTCGCAACCTCCGAGATCCTCTTAGATCGAAAAGTTTCACGGCACCCTCACTGCAACCTTGGTGTTACACAGTCACGTTTCTCCGGTCGGTTTATTATGATCTTTCCGCATGTGTTATATTTTGGAGGGAATTCACCGACTCCCTGTGAGGTATTTCAAGGATTGTCAGACCTAAAATTAAACAGAGGCTAACGGAGACCATGGCCTCCTTTGCCCTACGTCTTGGCCTTGGTGCCCCTTCAAAAGTTTCCTAATGGAAGTGCCTTTTTCCATTGCCCTCTCAAAGATGAAACTCATCATTCTGTCCACAAAGATAAACTCTTTTTTTCAAAGCTGGGATGCAACTTATGCTAGCAGCATCCAGGAAGTGGAAATGATGTTAAAGGAACACGTTGCCTTGGATCGGTCGACTTGGTCTTTGAAAAGCGTTCTGTAACCGTTTGTTATAAAATATATATGGGTAGAAAGATGTTAACATGAAAAAGAAGTATTCATAATGAAGTTTGTTTCATTCAAAAAACTCTTTTTAAAGAAACACGTTGCCTTAGATCGTTGTCTTTGAAATCCTTTGTTATGAAATGCATGGTTGGAAAGATGTTTTAAAAGTAGATTACAATGATCTACACAAATATGCCTCGAAATTGCGTGGTTTTCTTTTTACCTCGTCGACTAACACGGTCGGCCATTTAGGGAGTCAAATTTTTGACTCCCACAAATGGCCGACCATGTTAGTTCGCAACGTAAAAGGAAAACTGTGCAATTTTGAGTGATACTTGTGTGGATCATTATATTCTACTTTTAAAACATCTTTCCAACCAATGCATTTCATAACAGAGGATTTCAAACGCTTTTTATAGACCAACTCGTCTGATCTAAGGCAACGTGTTCCTTTAAAAAGAGTTTTTTTAATGAAACAAACTTCATTATGAATACTTCTTTTTCATGTTGTGTCCAAAACCCTCAAAAATTCTTTCAAAAAAGTTGTGAATTACACAAAAAACGTGTCACATATTTATACACCATACTTCATTACATCATACTTACAATCTCATGACTCTGAACTGGCTGTAGTAATTAGAATATTCCTCAAGAAACTCCTCTGTAATCAGTTGACCTGTAGGAAAGCAGTTAATTCAGTCAAAACTATTATAAGACATTAAGAAAAACAACCTTGAGAAATGTTTTCATGAAAAATGAGTTGGGAGAACTGACTTTCTAAAGATGAATACAAAATTCAAATGGCAGTTCCCGAGAGGTTGTATCAATTTTAATGTTTTGGAAATGTCAACAAAGTTTTTCAAAACATTTTTTCCACACCAAAATTTTTAAATGGAGAAGGAATACAACTGGATTTGAGCAATGCTTTTGTTTATATTTATTTTATTTGATCGAACTGATTTTATTGATGCACTTCATTTTGTAGGCCTACTTCTCTTTATTTTCTCCTGCATTTATTATTGTATTTTGCTGTATTTCATCTAAATAAGTTCAAATTAAATGGTTATTCTTTGGTGATAATATTCAAATTCTGATCCAGTTAACACTCTGAGCCCCCAAATTCCAAGCCAGGGAGAAGTGCATCATTTAAGTGTTGGGCAGCACAGATCTTTGGTTTCTTTAACACACAAACTACATTTATTTGTTTCCAGAGGTCAACTCACCAATCGTGGATGTGTTGGGATTCCAGCTCCGTGCAACTTCTTCAAGCTAGAAACAGAATAGAAAACCTCATTAAATATAAGAATAACAAAAGGTCATTATCTTTTATAAATTGATGAACAAAATAATGATTGGCTTAGAAAATAAGGGACATTTATGTATCAACCCAAACTTGCACTTTTAACCCCCGACCTCATCCAGAAAATCTTAAGAAGAAGCAGGGATGTCAATTACAAAAAAAAAAAAAATAAATAAATAAATAAAACCAACATCTAAATTGAAAACAAGAAAAATCTAAATGAGTCCAGGCCTGATACTTTACGGAGGCAACACAAGGCGATAGAGACAACCAAAGGCGGTAGCCTCCGTGCCCCCTGGATATTGCCTTGATGCCCTTAAAATGCTCCAGTAGAAATTTACAATTTTTGTTTATACCCTTGCCCTTTCAAAAAGAAAGCATACAGGCCTGTGAATCACAATAATATATATAATATCTAAGTCTTATATAGCGCACGTATCTACATGTACCAAACAAGGTACTCAAGACGCCGAGTATATACAAACTTTCAGAAATATAGGTTATTGCAGTGATGAATTCTGAGACCCAATTATTTAGCACCTCAAAGGGTTTACAAGGTGCTACGGCGCATACAGCAGCCACAGCCAGAAACACCGGGGCGAACCCCTTCTCTTTTCGATAAGTGCACTAGGTTCTTTTACATGCATACACAACACATGGGACCAATGGCTTTACGTCCCATCCAGCAAAATTGGATGAATAGAAACCACTGATAGAACAGGGCCCAATTTCATAGAGCTGCTTAAGCACAAAATTCCTTGCTGAGTCAAATCAGACTACCGGCCAAGACTCCACTCAATTGTTATGCTAAGCAAACAACAGCTAAATACCAGTCACAAGCAATGCATATGGCATGAAATTTTGGCCAGTTACATGTGTAAAATAAGCGAGCTTTTTTCGTGCTTAAGCAATTTTTTTGCTTAAGCAGCTCTATGAAATTGGCCCCAGGCATTAGCTGTTACATTCCTGATACTTGACTTTTAAGGTTGAACCGATTGCATCTGTCCACAGTTAGTGATCCGTAATGCATTAGGGATATCACAATATTGACTCTCACATAGACCCAAACCCTTCCATCAAGACTCCACGACTTATAGAGGTGTCAATGAACTTCAGCTCTAAAGAGTGGCTCCCAAGGAATTCAGATTTTTGATGTACTAATTTTTCCAGTGAAAAAAGTCCCCTATGAAAGTGGGGGAAAATTGTGAAAATAAATTCCATGGGCAAAGCGACAAAGAGTACCATTTTGTCCCGGAGATATAAATATACCGATAGTAATAGAAATCATTCACCTATATGCATACAGATGAACAACATTGCTCCAAATAATTAACATAACACAGTAACAAAAGTGTGGGAACAACCTTTAGCGTTAATATAAACCCCGCCCCAACTCCCAACCATCTTCACTGTGTACCTGTAGTTTTTCATGGTATCAAACTTGCAGTAAATACAAACCTCCTGAGGTGGTTGTCCACACCAGAGCATTGTGACAGATGGCAATACATTCATCCTACAGGCTAAAAATCCCTGTAATTGTGCACGAGGTTTCTACACTGCCATCAAAATTAGCTTTTTCAACTTGCCTGGGGATTCAATGTTGACCTCTATGCTACATTGTAAATCATTATATCAATCTATGATGAGAAGTTACATATTATAGAACAGAACTCAGGCATTTTTTACCCCACAGATAGCCTGTTCACTGAGGTGACCTGGGGACATACTTTTTTTGAACGACAGAGGGGTGAGAGTCGATTGCTGTCAACAAAAGTCCGAAACTATATGAACCAAATTTCAGGAGGTACAGTTGAAATTGTATAACTTCCACCATGACGGGCTCGAATTTAAAACTGGACCACAGGCCAACGCCCCACGGCCAGTGATTTTACATAACGGGCCAGTAATATTACCACTTTATTATACAATTTTTGTGGTCTTGTGTTGTCAAAAATAATACTTCGCTAAAAGTTGTTAGCATTTGTTACATTTTTGACTGCATTAACAATGATTTATAGATTGTAAAAAATCCAATGTGGTGGTTCAGGAGTTATGTTTTTTTTTTCTTCAAATAATAAACATCAACTTCCGGTTAGAACTGGGAGTCAAGTCACACATAGGCCTCACAGTTTGTGCTTGACTTATAATACCTTCAAGACAGTGGACAACATTGGTAATTGTCAAAGACTAGTCTTCACAGTTGGTGTATCTCAACATATGCATAAAATAACAAACCTGTGAAAATTTCAGCTCAATCGGTCGCCGAAGTTGCGAGATATTAATGAAAGAAAAAAACACCCTTGTCACACGATGCTGTGTGCTTTCTGATGCTTGATTTCGAGACCTCAAATTCTTAACTTGGGGTCCTGAAATCAAATTCGTGGAAAATTACTTCTTTCTCGAAAACTACGTTACTTCAGAGGGAGCTGTTTCTCACAATGTTTTATACTATCAACCTTTTCCCATTACTCGTAATCAAGAAAGGTTTTATGATGATAATTATTTTGAGTAATTACCAATAGTGTCCACTGCCTTTAACGACGATGTGTTGTAAGTTGTAAAAATCCAATGTGTGGTTAAGGAATTTACCAAAATAGTTAATGGCCTTACGTTTTGACCCTAGCAGAGTCTTTCTCAAAGGCTCTATGACAACAAAACACCGTATAAACAGAGAACCAACAATTCTCTCAGTTATGATATGTTTCTTTCAAAATGACGTTTAGATGATAAATATCCACGGAAGAAAAAAAAAGGGAACAAAAACAAGAGTTGTACGTGCACGTATTGCACGAACACCTTCAAAGGCAGACCCTAGACAAAAAAACACCCATTATGAAATGGAAGATTGTATCTCACAGGTGTGGTGTAACTTTTACAATTGGAACCTCCATCAATCACTTTTAGGCTACAGTTTCTTTTCTCTTCACAATTTGACAAAGTTTGGACAGGAATTTATGATGACAATGCCGAGGGTGTATTATTTACGACCACCAGGTTAGTGTACACACGTGCCTCCTTGCATGTAGCTGCTGTTCCCTTCCTCGACTCTCGTCCATCAAATAACCTGTGACATCACTTGTTTACAAATAAATAATAAATAATAACAATATAGGATTTGAGGTATTGCATGGTGAGGTTTCAATATATATTTGGTTTGCGGTAACACCATGTGTGTATCTACTTGCCAGGTAGAGTTTGTTCTTGGAGAACTGTCTTGCTTAATTCTACTACCGCGGAGTAGATTGTTAAGCCCTTTTCACATGGCCAAAATGTAGCCAGGGTCCCTTGCTACAAAGTTTACGAGCGCAGATTGTTTATTTGTTATCACCAGTGACTGGTTTTGTGAGCACTGCAAAGTTAAAAAACTAAAAACCCTTGTGCGACATGAGAGTGATATGATGAATTGGTAATCCTGATCACCTTAGTTGGACAAGAGAGCACCCACAATAGCAAACACTGTATGGGTATTTTCACCTAGGACGTCGTTCACTAAACAAGGGTTCCTTTCACACGATGATGTAGCCCACGTCCTTGGTCAAAACTTTCGCTATAGTGTAAGATTTTGTCGTAGGTCCGGACCGCCGACAAAATGTAGCTATGTTGGACAAGATTTGACAAGGGACCCTGGACACTCCAAAAAATGTTGTTCTTTCACACGAGATGCATTTTGTAAAATCTTACAACCATGCTACAATTTACCAAAGGACCCTTGCTAAATTGCTCTCGTGTGAAAGGGGCTTTAGGGTGTTCGAGAGACTTCTCAGTTCTGAAAAGAACTGTCCTGCTTTTTAACTATTACCAGGGCGGATGATATAGAAATAGGCGATTCCCACCAGTGTTGTTGACCACAATACATTCAGTGCTTTATAATGGTACCGTGATGACAGGGGACAAATCTAATCCAAAAAGTCTAAACTGTCATAATTTCCAAAAGCTCTTGCCCCACTACTGAAATATGAGGGACATTTCTAAGAGAGACAAATGGGTCAGTGTACGCCTCCGTGCTTGAAAGGAAACTTTCAGGTGAAATTCAGACACCTAGATGTAGGTGTGCATCTGTCCTTTGTGGTGTAAGCTAGCAAACTGTGCAGAGAGACACCTCCTCCGCAGTTAACCTTGCATGTACTTGTATGAATTTGTCAAGTCTCCACACCATGAAAGAAAAAAGACTATCCAAACACAACCGCAGCCCATTGGAGTTGTAGCAGTGACCAATAAAGACAATCGTAAAAGGAGTGTGTGGGTGAAACACAGTGTAGTATAAAATGTACACTGTCTCATGGTCATTGATTGTCACCAATGACATAACCGATTTGTCCTTGCAGTCAGCAGAAATAATGATGGACATGGAAGCAGCCCACTCTATTTTAGAATTCCAAGAAAATCTTAATTCACAATTGGAATTACACATCAGGAGGGTATACCAATTAGTCAGCGGGTGGACCATCCCTCCTTAATAAATAATAGATAAATAGGAAGGCCCACTTAATCTACTCAACAAAACCAACTTCGGCATAAAAAACAAAACCTTTTTTTTTCTAGAAAATTTGCGTTGAATTCTTTTTAATTTGCAGTATTACTGTAGCCACTTGGCTCTTGGGTTTGTTGTGTTTGTTAATGGCAGTGGACACTAATGGTAATTGTCAAAGACCAGTCTTTTCACTTGTTGTATCTCAACATATGCATAAAATAACAAACCTGTGAAAATTTGAGCTCAATCGATCATCGAACTTCCGAGATACTAATGAAAGAAAAAATACCCTTGTCACACGAAGTTGTGTGAGTTTAGATAGTTGACTTCGAGACCTCAAGTTCTAAACTTGAAGTCTCGAAATCAAATTCGTGGAAAATTACTTCTCTCTCGAAAACTATGGCACTTCAGAGGGAGCCATTTCACACAATGTTTTATACCATCAACCTCTCCCCATTACTGGTCACCAAGAAAGGCTTTATGCTAATAATTATTTTGAGTGATTACCAATAGTGTCCACTGCCTTGAAGTAACTCTGTAATGTTTTAATGCAGTTTTGTATCTTTTAACTTTGTACATTGAAACGATTTTTCCCTTTGGGCTACCTGTTTCAATTTAAATGAGTTAAAAACAAATATACCAGAAATATAACAATATGCATTTCTTTTATGAAAATGAACAAAAAAATAGTTAACAAAGAATTTTTTTTACAGGTAGGTTTTAACTTAATACAACGCAAACCAAAACTGACATCCATGACTTTATAATTTCCAAAACCATTCAGAAAGTTTGGAAAGCAGGGGGGACAAAAAGTTGGTCAAAGTGCCTCAAAAGTCAGGCACAACAACGCCTCTAACCAAAGGGTCTACCTCTGAGGGACTGACAGACAAGGATGATTGCCGATGGAATGTGGGTTTTATGCCAAGATTCTTTACAACCACAGGGCAGTCTGCTCCATGGAGTGTAAAAAAAAAGGAAACAATCACAGCCAAGAATGCGTGTGAATCAGAAGCCCATGGGTAATAAGTTACTGGTTCACTTCAAGGGCGTGGTGGGATGCGAATCAGGACCTGATGGGTAGTTACTGGTTCACTTCAATTGTGAGATGGGATGTAAATCTTAAGTTACCAGTTCACTTCAAGGGTGAGATGGGAGCTGATGGGTAGTTACTGGTTCACTTTAAGGTTGAGATAATATGATGGGAATCCTAAGCTGATGGGTATTTACTAGTTCACTTCAAGGGTGAGATGGGAAGCGAATCCTTAGCTGATGGTTAGTTACTGGTTCACACTTCAATGGCGAGATGGGATGTGAATTGTAAGCTAATGGGTAGTTACTGGTTCACTGAAGTGTGAGATGGGATGTGTATTGTAAGCTGATGGGTAGTTCTAGTTACTGGTTCACTTCAAGGTTGATATGGGATGGGAATCCTAAGCTGATGGGCAGTTACCGGTTCACACTTCTAGGGTGAGATGGGATGAGAATAAGCCACTTCGGAATTGCAGCTGCGCATGTCTGTTACTGCTGACAACGGATTGCGCTGTCAACTTGCGCTGTCAACAGTAACAGACATGCGCAGCTGCAATTCCGAATTGGCTTATTGTAAGCTGATGGGTAGTTACTGGTTCACTGCAATGTTGAGATGGGATGTGAATTGTAAGCTGATGGGTAGTTACTGGTTCACTGAAGTGTGAGATGGGATGTGTATTGTAAGCTGATGGGTAGTTACTGGATCGCTTCATCCTGAGCTGATGGGCAGTTACTGGTTCACTTCACAAGGGTGAGATGGGAATTTGAATTGTAAGCTGATGGGTAGTTACTGGTTCACTTCACAAGGGTGAGATGGGAATTTGAATTGTAAGCTGATGGGTAGTTACTGGTTCACTTCACAAGGGCGAGATGGGAATTTGAATTGTAAGCTGATGGGTAGTTACTGGTTCACTTCACAAGGGTGAGATGGGAATTTGAATTGTAAGTTGATGGGTAGTTACTGGTTCACTTGGAGGGTGAGGTGGGATGATACAATACTTTTCATCCCTTGTTTTTAGATACCTCTGTCACTTTAAAAGTGCATTTATTATTGTTATTCTTTATTTCTTTCAGTCTTCCCAGTAGAATCAGCAAAAAAGTCTGTATTTGGATATAGACAATAATGGAATCAAAGTCCAAAGTATTACCCAAATTAAAAAGAACAAAGAAACCCCCCCCAAAAAAAAAAAAAAGGGAAAAAAGCGGTCGGAAACAACGTTACTTAAAGCAGATCACAAACAAAGGGACTTTTGGGGGCAAAATGATTGATTTTCCACACTTTTAGACATAAACAACAACAAAAAACATTGTGGGTTATTATTAGAAAAAAACCTAAGGAGCCGAGTAAAAAAATATTTTAAGAGTAAACTTCTTTCTTCCTAATTTGTCTGAGGTTTCTTAGTTTTACCTAAATTGTATAGGCCAGTTACTCTTTGAGATGGACCAATGCAACACAAATCAGCACATAACATTTTGTTTGTAGAAAAAGACTTTTTTATTTCATTTTTCTCATACCTACAATTTCGAAAAACCTGGGCATATAAAGTTCAAAACTGCAAAAACAGCAGACAAAGTTCAATGAATCCTAGCAAAGCCCTTTTTTTCTAATTGTATAAATGTCACGCACTATTGCAATCACAAGTGCTACAAGGAAACAATTACTCCAGTCGAGGCATGTACACAAGTTCAAAGCTGAATTCTCAAACACCCATTTTGGTCTCAACTTAAACTTTCACTAAAGTTCATTTTAAGGCCATGTGCAGTGTGTTGAAACCAACACAAATAAATTCATTTAGTGCTAACGCCCTGCTAAATACACAGACCCCAAATTTGGGTTGATTTAATTGGCCCCGACATTGCTAGCGTTAAGCCGTAAAAGGTTTTGTCTACCTAAACAAAAAACAATCTCCAAACAAATCCAATCAAATGTATACAAACTAAGCTTGGGCGATATCACGATTTCGATATCGGATGGATTTGGTTTTAATCGCAATATCGATTAAATATCGCGATGTATTTGCTAGCTGAGACATCTTGCACTCCATAGGTTTGGAGTAAAACCAGAAGAATAGGTCATTAGAACACCTCTCTTATGCTAGGACTGTCTCTTCTACAACTTTCACTTGGAGTTTTAAGACTGTTGATGTCAAATTTCATTAATCGCAATTATATCGAATATCGCGATATATTGTCGGCGATATATCGTGAATAAAATAAATCGATATCACCCAAGCTTAATACAAACATTATTATATACCATTGAAGAGACCTTTTTTATTGACAGCTAATTTTAAAACCATTGGACCCTTTCGGTACAGAACAAAAAAAAAAGTTCACAGATTTACAAATAATTTACAGGGTTTACAGAAGGTAATGGTGAAAGACTTCTCTTGAAATATTAGTCCATGAAATGCTTTACTTTTTGAGAAAACGGTAAAACAATATAAATTCTCGTTAGCGAGAATTACGGATTTGTTATAAACACATGTCATGACATGGCGAAACGCGCGAAAACAGGAGTGGGTTTTCCCGTTATTTTCTCCTGACTCCGATGTCCGATTGAGCCTAAATTTCCACAGGATTGGTATTTTATATATAAGTTGTGATACACGAAGTGTGGGACTTGGACAATACTGTTTACCGAAAGTGTATAATGGCTTTAACATAATAGTAATCCCCCTTTTTTATTGACAGCTAATTTTAACATAATAGTAATCCCCTGTTTTTACTGGCATTTTCCATGTTGCATTGTAGCCGGGCCTGCATCCAGCAGTAACCTGGTTAGGTTGTACGACTTTGGAATAGCCCCCCCCCCCCCCATCCCAAAAATGTTGACACAACAACAGGTTAGAAAGCTCACAGGCATGATATTTGGTGCTTGGAAAAAAAGTAGGAATATTTGAATGAGTTACGAGGGCTTAGACATGGTGCTGACTTTAATTTTTATTTAATAGTTTTATTATTTCTAATTTGTTAAAACAATGTATTGTTTGGAGCTCTGGGGCTAAATTGCTACAAATTTAACAATTTAAAAATTACAATACAATATATGCATCTTAATAAAAGTCACGAAAATAAATACACCAGAATTGAATTAATTTCTGCCTTATAGTGGCTGACTATATTGAAAGCTTTCTCTAGAAGCCAATCAGAGCATACTGATCGAAGCGTTGAGTTGAAACCTACGGTTCTTTTCAGAACCACCCCAACTCAATTAGAGATTATCATTACATGGTGTTACTGGAAACCTTGCTATATCGTATTTCCACCATGCAAAGTTTCAAATCCTACTTATATTGAAAGCAATTAATTGTTTTGATAACTAGGGAAGCAACTTGAGAATGTTTAGAGTGATGTACGGAGTACCATGACGGTGTGTCGAGCTACAATCCCGGCCTTAATGCTTGGGCCACCCATTCACAACGTGACTCTCCCCCGTCCCACTCAATGTCGATGGGAGCGCAGACTGCGCAATGAGAGCTAACATTGAAAGGGGGCACGGAGCCCTGGTGCAGGGGGGCCCAACGAGATATGGCCGGGATTGTAGTTGGCAGCTGCAGCTGACAGTCACTGAGATTCACAGCGGTACCTTGCAAATGAAGCGCCTTTTAGTCTCGCAGGAATCGGTTGTCCAAAAGCCTCCACGATGAACTAGAAATGCACAGAATGTGTCTCTGTTGGGTGGACGCTTAAAATCACTGTAGCCAAACGCCTCCCCGTCAGACCAAAGGAAACCAGTGTCCCCATCACTATCTGTATCACTGAGTCCGATCCAAGCTGCTCTAGCACTAGTAGCAAAGTTTGTGGCTGGTTCACTGCTTGAAAGCCAAAGCTGAGTCACGTAAATGTTCTCCTCCTCGCTAAGAATGGACACAAGATGACCCTGTCCATTTGGTCCCTCCTCCAGTCTGCAGACGTATTCGGCTTGGTCCCATGTTTTCAGAGTGTTAAAGACCCGATAGCAGAAGTTATTGTACATCTGATAGTTGTGTGGGCATGATGCTTGGCGTATCGCTTCTAACTCCCTGGTCTCTACCTGTGCGACAGGACCATCAGTTTGGGCCAATCCAAGACCAATCAACTGCCACATCAGGAAACAAACCTTCTGAAATGCCATCGCAGACTATAACAGAACTCAAACTCAATAGAGTATAATGAACGAACGGAAAACTCTCTGCTTTAGACGAACGTGTCTGCTTTCTGAGAACAAACTGCAACTTATACAGCGTTTCAATGGTTGCCCTAGTCCCTGAGGCAAAAAATGTTTTTAAATTTCCATTGTGTCTAGATTCAAAGGCTTCCCAGACATATAAATCATGTAACCCGAAGACACTTTAACCTTGTCAAAAGATTCTCTTCAAAACCCATTCAATAATCCATTCTCCCCCCCCCCCCCATCCAGTCCCCATTGTCAGCTTTACAAATTAAAAAAATGCAAGAAATTAAACGAAAAAATCACGCCATGTATTTCCCCCATCTATGGCTTGCACTTAGAGTTCAGAGCAAAAGGAAGAAAGACAAGTTCAAATAGTGTGCGCCTGTGAGATATTGTACACGTGCCTTGAGCGCAAACTAATTGTCAGCTTGTACAGAATAGAAAAGGGCAAGAAATTGAGTGAAAAAGTCATGGCCACGTATTTCCACTCTCTATGGCAATACAGGATCACTTTATAGAGTTCAGCGTAAAAGGAAGAAAAACAAGTTCAACTGATGTCTGCATGTGAGATATTGAACATATGCGTGGAGCGCAAACTATTGTTAGCCTTTTACAGATTAGAAAAGTGCAAGAAATTGAGTGAAAAAGTCATGGCCACGTATTTCCACTCTCTATGGCAATACAGGATCACTTTATAGAGTTCAGCGTAAAAGGAAGAAAAACAAGTTCAACTGATGTCTGCATGTGAGATATTGAACACATGCGTGGAGCACAAACTATTGTTAGCCTTTAACAGATAGAAAGGTGCAAGATATTGAGTGAACAAGTCACGCCACGTCCCCCCTCTAAGGAAGAAAGACAAGTTCAACTAATGTGGGACATTCCCCCAGACTTCTTCAGACAATACCTCCAAACCCGGCAAACATCGGTCTTTACATTCCTATATTTCAATCAACTTCGTTTTTCAAACCTTCAAACTTGTCACAATTAATAGAGCTGCCTAAGCCAATAGTGCTTATTGCTGCATCACAATAAGTATTCATTTTATACTGCCAATTGCAAATACCCCACCTTATTGTTTACAACTGGCAAGAGCACACAACTTCTTTTTAAATGTGAACATTTCCAAACAAAGACTGCTTCAAATATTTATACTTTTTTTTTGACCATCCGAACTTGGACCAACTTCATGTAGAGCTGCTTGCTTCATCTAAATCCACCTTGATTTATTTGTCACAGTACATTTGTTCATGCCTAAAGTCCATGTAAAACATTTATTGCTGCACCGCAAGAATTTTTTTTAACTGCGCTCAGGTCTGAATCCATCAAACATTTTGATCAGAAGTGATTGAAAAAAAATCAGGCCTGTGTACTTTTTTTTCAACAATTTAGGAAAAAGTTCAGTGTACTTTTTTTTCAACACTTCAGACAGATAAAATGTCAATTTATAACAACAGGGTTTCCTTTCATTCAACCTTTCAAAGAATACAATCTTCAAACTCTGCTTATAAAGAGTGTGCAGCAATTTATACAAATAAAATTATTTGTTATCACTGGAATAACTCCAAGAAAAGAAAGACTCAAGAGTAACTTTGTTTTAATAAAAGCTGACACACATGTGTTAAATTGCTTCCTAGCTATTATTTTTAGTTACTGCAAAAGGGCAGACTGAATGTTGCACTATAAACAGATCATGTGATTATTGTAACAGCCTCCTTTACTGACCAGTAACAATCCACCATTCTCTTCCAAAAAGTGCAGCGCTCAATTATCTGAACAAACTAAACACATTCATAGTCCTCCTCCTTGTTTTTTGAGTTAGAAATGGTCTTGCTCCTTATCTTTTGAACCCTATTTCTTATAAATGCCAGTTTTCACAATCAATTTCTTCAAGCCACTAAAATAAAAAAAAAATAAAAATTTAATGATTTTAAATAAATAATATAATATAATAATAGTAATATCATTATAGCAGCTTCATATATAGCGCGCATTTCCGTCACTCAGTGAAGCTCAATTCGCTCTAACAAAACAATATTTTCCTGCAAGGTCTGTGGGACAATGTTTGATCGAGTTATGGGACCTATTCGTTTTTACATAGCACCATGTAATGGTTTACAAGGTGCTATCATGGCGCAATATGCAGTCAATGAAGCACTTGCTTTAAACATATTCTTTTCTGGGTTTTCAACTTTATCGTTTAGTTATTTTGTCCTGAAGACGAGCAGAGAACACCGTTTTGAAATGCCCAGACCACACTGGATCTTTTCAGAGCCAACACTCCTCTCAAAAAAAAAATGTACACATGGTTGTACCAGCAGGTTCAGGCATGCTATTTGGTAGCCGCATCCTTTGTTTTTTCTTTTCTTTTTTCCCCCTTTGGCGTACCCCAAAACACTTTCTTTCACTCATTTTATGTTCACTTCATCTTGACACCATCCTTTCAAGTGATTAAATAACCCCATTTTAGACTTCAAAGATCAAACAGCCAGCAAATTTTTAGTCTGGCTCTGATCTCCTTGAATTTTTTTTTTTTAAACCTTGCAGTCATAACAATTTAAAAATAAAAAGGCCCTCATCCTCCTCTTTTTGAAAAACACAACTAATACAGGTCGATCAACTGGGTATTGTTCCTTGAAATCCTAATGTTGATCAATGATAAACTACATGTTCGTCATAAAAATTATGATACCAGTAAGTCATACTAAAATGAGTACACCTCATTGCGCTCATAATGAGTTCAATGTAAAAAATAAATCTCTACAATACAAAGAGTTATAAAAACACTGACATAAAAGTACGACTCTTCCTTTGTAGTTTACCGACTTTTTCTTTACTCTTTCACAAAACAAAAAGTAAACAAGAGTAGCTGGTTGCTGGCCTTGATTGGTTGGATTGTTACTGACAAACTGGTTTAATATCCTAGAGTCCTCCCGACATGTTTATTGGATCAACTTCAGTGGCCCCGAAGAATGAATGGTTTCAGTTCAATGAAGCAAGCGAGTATCTAAACTTGGGTATGATCCCTGGTTACACAACAGTTAATGGTTGTATGGCTTCTGAATGGCACCCGACCAAAGATATTGACAAAACACTCGAGAGAGACTGCTAACATTATGACTAGTAGAAACATGTTGCTCGATTACATGTTGCTCGGGTGGTGGAACGCGTTAACCCGGAGGTCAAGTCCTGCTTAAGGAAAGGTTTTCTTTGTTCAGCCTGAACTAAATTATTTACAAATTTTACCCAATCAGTTTCCTTTAATAACAATAATACTTTTATAGTATTTTGATATGTTGTACTTTGTAAAAAACAAATCACAGCAATAACAAGTGATGAGGAGAAGGGAATTTTTTTTTTAATTACATAAAACATGTAGCCTTCCTTGGCGTACAGTCCGCGACAGAATGGCGAGCATACTTGCGAGCAGACTAGCTGGCGGACAACAGGCACAAAAAGATGCACGTTAAAGTTGTAGAGAAATATTCGCACATACTTCAGGATTATAAAAAAGGTTACCCAAGCATTGTACTTTGTGTGTCAAAGGAGTGACATCTTCCCAAATATGCATCATTTATAAACTAATGATAGTGATACAATATGGGGGGGGGGGCCTTTTTTAACCGGTATACTGTCTTGATCATGTTTGTGTAAAAAAACACATATGCCATTGAGCAGAGACAAGGCATGTGGACATGGAGGAATCTCCCATTCATGTACATTGCAGACAGCCTGCCTGCGACAACTTGACTCGTTGAGTCTGCGACATACTTGCAGGCAGACCGGCGGGCAACGGGTTGAATAGAAATATTGGTACGTACCTCCGTTAAGAAGGTTGCACTAGTGGTGACCATCTGCTTCACATTGGAGAATATCCGGTTATGATCCGATTTGGGCATGGACGGCGATTTTCTGTAGGTAAAAAAAAGGAGAATTAAATTTGTTTTTATAGCGAACAGGCATGATAGTCACAGAGGCAACAAATGTGATTGCCTCCATGCCCCCTGGTCATTGGTGCCCTTGAAATGACAGTAGAAATTTAGAGTTTTCTTATAGGATGCCCTTCACCAAGGAGAACATGCTTGGTGCCCTTGCCCTTTCAAAAAAGAAGCATACAGGCCTGAGCGAAGATTAATTCATTAACATTTTGGGGAGTACAGATCAGCGTCAACAAGCAATGTTTCTTTCATTTGCTACACATTAATTGAATCTTAAATAGTAACATTAATTGAAACTTATGTAATTGTGGTGTATTACCCAGACCCCCCCCCCCCCACAGCACCTAGGCCAATTACATTTGTTGATAAACACAACAAACAATTTCTCAAGCTGTATGGATGGCTCTATCATTCACTAACTCCAAACTTAGACTAATAACGATTGGCCAAGAGAGGGCAGTATTCAGTTTGAGTAATAAAAAGATTTGGATGTACCAGCTTGTATTAGTTTTAGAAAAAGATTAAAATTTAAAGGATTGCCCCTTTTGGGACAGTTTCAATATTGCATCATCATTTTTTTTGACAAATTCATGAAATTTACTGAGATCATAGGGGTTAGGCCCTAGTGTATGGATTTTTGCAAGCTTAATGGGAATTTTCAGGTGGTCATCTTGAGAATTTTTTTTTCAGAGTTGCACATGCTTTATACAAAAAAACACTTGTTAAGTCTTTGTTTTAAAAAGTTTGTTTAGAACATAACAACAACAAAAAACTGATAATATTTCCTTTGTTCGCACACTATAAATATCTTCCATTTTCCCACATTAATGTTTATTTGCAAAAAAAAAAGTTAGTGCCCTGATGTTTCAACCCTAGCAGAGTCTTTCTCATGCAGCCTGTTCAGAAAGACTCTGCTAGGGTCGACACTTATCAGGCACTAGGAAACAATTGGCATTTATACTGTTGGTGAGCAGTTTGCTGACTCTTTTTATTTAAATCCAAATTTGTAATTGCTATGTTTATATTAATAAAACATCAACAAATGTATTTCAACAATTTGTATATGATGGCGACTCATCCGGGATTTACTTGGTCAATAAATGAAATAATAATCCTGAATAAATTAATCAATTTGGTTTCTTAGCTAATGGCAAGGAAATTTTTTCATCGAAATCTTGAAATCGTACGGTTTAATTTTCTCTTTAGAAACGCACCTTAATGGTTCCTTGTAGGTTGTGAAGATGGTCTGCAATAAATTACAGTAACCCCTCTCCGATGAGATGATCTCATTTAAGACGCTCAATCTCTTGTCGGCGTCTGTTGGGCAACAAAGTATTTAAAAAAGTACACGACAGTAGTTAAAAAGACAACGTATTCCGTGTTTACATTTTTTTCAACTTACAAAACTTGGTAAAACAAAGTCACTAACACAAAGATCAGCTTACAGGATTATTTGAATTACTGGGAGGGGGGAGCATTTTGGATGCTTGGCCTAAGATGCCAAATTTAAATAAAATCCTCGGCATGTTTTTCACTTTCGTGTTCATCCTTCGGTTTTAAAAGCTCTAATACATGCGCACTCTGATTCTGGCCATTCTGATTTTGTACTACATGTATTTGCGCCTAGCGACCCACATTTTGCGAGCATCGGCCAAATACGTTAGCTTGTGAATGGGGGAGAATCCTGGGCTTGCTAAGTGGTATTTTGCACTGGTTTTCACCCCGCTTCTAAAAATATTTAGAACATTCAACATTAAAGGGACAACATTTTCATCATCGGGAGATTGTTAAATTTGTTCATCGGCTGAAAAGATAAGGTGATTTTTCAGGAAGCCAGGGAGATTCTGTTACATGCATTACACAAACCATACAAATGGATTTACGCCCCCATCTGAAGGACGAAGCCATAATCGTTACAAGTGTCAAGACCAGGATTCAAACCCACACTGACAATAAAAACACCAAAGTTTGAGTAAAGTGTGCTTGACCGCTCGGCCAAGACAACGAGTGAAGGCTCCTAGACTTTATTACCAGAAACGATCATAATAAAAGCCATGTCATAACAACCAAGTTGGCAACTTGTTACATAACAATCGCTTTTATCATTAATGTTAACACCTCATTAAATTCCTGCATAGTACAATGTACAAATACCAGTAACTTTTAACACAAAAAGACTGAGAACATTTTCCTATTAAAGGAACACGTTGCCTTGGATCAGACGAGTCGGTCTATAAAAAGTGTTTGAAACCGTTTGTTATGAAACGCATACGGTTAGAAAGAGGTATTAAAAGTAGAATACAATGATCCACACAAATATGCCTCGAAATTGCGTGGTTTTTATTTTACCTCGTCGACAAACACGGTCGGCCATTTATGGGAGTCAAATTTTTGACTCCTTGACTCCCATAAATGGCCGACCGTGTTAGTTCGCAAAGTAAAACGAAAACCACGCAATTTTGAGGCAAATTTGTGTAGATCATTTATTCTACTTTTACAACATCTTTCTAACCAAATATGCATTTTATAAAAAAAAGGTTACAAACGCTTTTCAAAGACCAACTCGACCGATCCAAGGCAACATGTTCCTTTAATATGAGATAAATTATTGCTTTTAGCTGCACAATGACTAAGAGAGTGATAAATGAATGTGCTGGTAGGTCCAAATAAACCATCAAGCCTCGCACATACTCAAACATGTTTTGGAATGTTGTGTTACCATGTAAACAAAAAACTGAAGAAAGAGTAGACGGTGTTCTAAAATACTTTTGAGTCCGAGTCAAATACCCGGACAGTTTTAGTATACAAGGATGTGATAGGCTGCTGAGAAAAAAAACCTGAACTCTGATGAGCACAAAGCATGCAAGCTTTATAAAAACATGCGAGCATGAGGGGCAATATTATACAAATATTGAGTGGCTCAGAGTGGAATGGGAGGAATATTATCGCAAGGTAAAATTTGGACTGTTCCATTTCATAAGGCGAAGCTGAGTGAAATGGAACAGTCCAAATTTTACCGAGCGATAACACTGCTTCCATTCCACGAATTAAAGCCACTCAATATTTGTTTTATATAACTGACATATAGATCCTTTTGACGGGGGGTCGTTGCTGTGACTCACCTTCCTCTGATTCTTCAGTGCAATTGGATTCGATGATAATCTCCTGCCGTGCCAGTGACGAGAGCCTGACGTCATCTCTGATGATTCCGAGGGTAGAAGCTCGTCGCAGCCGGTGTCTAGGTATCTCATACTCCATGGTCACATCTGCTACTAGATCCTTAATCCTCATGCCAGGCGGCCCGCTTAACTGCAACAAATAATAGTAATAATAATAATAATATCTCTTCAGTCTCCAGACGATGACTTAGAGCAAGCTCAGAGTCGAAACAGTGAGACCAATTCAAGAACTGACTCCGCGATAGTGCAGGTAATACGATCTATTAGCTAAAGTAATAGTCCCAGCCAATTTTTCTACCTTCCGCCCGGGTAGCAGTTAAAAAATCAGGACAGTTCTTTTCAGACCTGAGAAGTCTCCCGAACATCCGATAAATCTACTCCGCGGTAGTAGAATAACCAAAGACAGTTCTCTAGGAACAAACTCTACCTGGCAAGTAGATACACACATGGTGTTTACCGCAAACCAAATATCTATGCAATGCCTGCATGAAAGAAACAACACCAAAGTTGAACAAAAACAAGTTTCTGATTGCAACTTTCCAAATTGTCCTCCTCCTGATGAAGACCATTAGATATTCAGGATCCAAGTTGTCAACCATTGGTTCTACTTACAGTGTAGAACCAACACTACTCATAGGAGATTTTCACACGGCACTCCCACAAACCTCACCTGATTAGGCCTTTACTCCTTTTTATAATAGCTCCATGTTACACTCCCTCCGATGCCTCCATGCAAAGTTTCAAATTCTACAGCTTAACTCAGACGACGCTGTTGTATATAAGTGAATAGTTTTCGGCCATTTGCCATACAGCTTATCATAGTATTTGTCATTTATGTTGACTCAAAAAAAAGTTAATGGTCTGACGTTTTTCGACTCTAGCCAAGTCTGAATCCAGGACTAAATCACAACACATCACAAGAATAGGTAGTTGTGTGTTGACTCCGGTGAAAATTGAAGCATTTTGGCAGAAGTTCCCCGTAACACCCATCCATTTTCTCGTCCAGTTCTTAAAGACCTATATCCAGTTCCCTCGTGACTGTCCATGTATCTGAGCCACACCTTATTACAACTGCTTCTATACAACAAGTGATTTGAAGATGTGTAGTTTGGTCTTTCAATTCCGTTGAGACCTGATTTCCATACAGCAGTCATTTTGTTGCACCCGTCCCATGCCATGCCAATTCCTTTCATGATTTCACCTTTGCTGTCTCTCAAAAGGGCACCAAGGTACTTGAATTTGTCAACTTCATTTAGTTGCACACTGCTTAAAAATTTGTTTTGATGTCAATTATGTTGACTGCTGACTGTTATGTATTCAGTTTTTGACTCATTAACGTCTAAGGCCCACACTTGAGGCAGACTTTTCGACACGTTTCTCTCAATTACTCTTGGCCAGATCTAGACCTTTATTACGGTGTGGCTATCTTGATTTTACTCCATTCCAACTCATTGTAACCAAACTGAGGCTGGACGAAATAATAGTCTGGTACCATGTTTGCGCAATGAATGTTAGCATTCATTACTGTTATGGAAAACATGGAACATGACCAAGATAGTGACAGCGTGAAAAAGGTCTATACAGCTGCAAATAATGTGATAACTGGACAGAACATTTCACATATTTTTAATGGTGTTATCGAGAGCATCAAGAAGAAAAAGATATGGTTATGTCTTCCGTAAATCCTGTTGAGTAAAAGTACACTGACCCTTACACTTGTTTAAAAGTACTGTGTACTCAGTACTTTCCCTGAGTTCTGTGAAAAAAAATCCAGGAGGCAATTTCTTTTTTTTTACAGAACTTTGGAAATTACTGAGAACACATACAGTGTAATAAAGCCCAGTTCATACTTCCTGAAAATGCGAATGCGAAGCGAATTTGACATGAATTTGACGTCACAACCCTTCTTTCGCTGCGATATTCGCAAGAGAGTTGAGCACAACTCAACTCAGTGCGAATTTCGTTGCGAATTTGTGACGTCAACATTCGTATCGCATTCGCATTTGCAGGAAGTATGAACTGGGCTTAAGGGTAAAAACAATAAATATTCTTACTCCCCAAAGCAAATTTAAAGCCAGTGTACACTATCGGTAAATGTCAAAGACCAGTCTTCTCACTTGGTGTACCTCAACATATGCATAAAATAACATAACTGTGAAAATTTGATCTCGATTGGTCATCGGAGTTGCGAGATAACTATGAAAAAAAAAAACACCCTTGTCACACGAAGTTGTGTGCGTTTAGATGGTTAATTTCGAGACCTCAAGTTCTAAACCTGAGGTCTCGAAATCAAATTCGTGGAAAATTACTTCTTTCTCGAAAACTATGGCACTTCAGAGGTAGCCGTTTCTCACAATGTTTTATACCATCAACCTCTCCCCATTACTCGTCACCAAGAAAGGATTTATGCTAATAAATATTTTGAGTAATTACCAATAGTGTCCACTGCCTTTAATATCTATCAAAGTACACAACAAAATGATCATGACTTGATACAAAACTTTTCTATGGTTCCTGTACTATAAAGTGTGTCACACAAAGTTGAAAACCTACAAACGCATGAATCCTGAGTGCTCACTATCTAAAAAAAAAAAAAAATGATGAGTATACTTACCAATCAATCCCAGAAAACAAAAGCCAAGTCATACTTTGTGGGTTAAACACCAGATAAATCACAATCTGAAAGACCTGTTTAGGTAAATGTGCGATTACCACGACAGGGATACCTTGGTCGAAGTGGTTCGCTAGGAAAGATTTATCGGCTACCCTGGGGGGGTGAAGCCAAAAGATGATGCCAGTAGCCTAAAAGTCTATTTATATATTACTTATAAATCACAACCTTTGTTGGTTACTATGACCAAAGTCAACAGCAGTTCAAGTGCAGGGTTGATAATAATGATACTAAGGTGAGGTTTGCGGCAGCACCATGTGTAATCACTGAAAAGTACCGGTGGTTGACTGACAACTTAACGTTTTGATCAGTATGCTCTGATCGTCTTTAGGAGAAATCTCCCGCCGACTTCACCAAACTCTTCCTAACTTAAGGATTAATCTTAAGTCTTTGGACGAGTTAAGTTCCGTAACCATAGACGTTGGGACGCATTGAACCCATTCTAAAGTTAGGACGACTTACTCGTCCCAACTTGAGATAGGATTAATGGTAGCGTTTCGTGAAATCGGCTGCTGGGCTTTGCTGGGCTTTGTTGCTAGATGCTGGTTAAGTACTGCCTTGGAGATTGACTGGTAGTTGGTGTGATCTCCGAGGCATTACTTAGACAGCATCTAGCAACAGAGTACAGACAATTTAAAAAAAAAAAAGGAAAATGCCAATCAATACAGACTCAGAGCTTCTCTTTTGAAAACAAAATAAAAATAAAAAATCACCTTGAGTTAAAAATCTCAATCACCATTTCTTGAAATAAAGAATTTAGATTTTTTGTTTGTTTAAAGGCACTGGACACCACTGGCATAATTACTCAAAATAATGTTTAGCATAAAACTTTATACTTGGTAACGAGCAATGGAGAGCTGTGAATAATAAAATAAAACATTGTGAGAAACACCTCTGAAGTAACAGTTTTTGAGAAAGAGGTAATTTCTAACTCAAATAATAAAAAACTTCAGGCCTGAAGCCTATTCATCTGAAAGCACAACATTTTGTGCAACAAGAGTTTTTTCTTCTTTCGGTATTTTCTTGCAACTCCGATGACCAATTGAGTCCAAAATTTCACAGGTTTGTTATTTTATACATGTTGGGATACATCAAGTGAGAATACTGGTCTTTCATAATTACCAAAGGTGTCCAGTGCCTTTAAAGACTTCATGATGTTGTAGAAAATTCCAGCAAATATAAATCCTGTCCTCCCTCTCCTCCAGGAACAGCTCTTCCCATCATCTCCGACGTCAAACAATCCCACTAAAAGTTTGCCAATCCACCAACAACTATCGCGCCACTATCAACTAAACTGTTCATCTATAGACATTAGCAATCACATGTCGAGTACACGTGATATGTCTTGCTTTATAAAAGATTAGTGTTTTACCTGCTTAATCCAACATTTGCGTTTCGTTTTATCCCCACAAACAATTCTCTAAGTCGCAGCTCTGGAAACAAAAGAGTAAATTGGCATCAGACAAGATAAGGAGAAAAACAAGACAACCGAATCCATCATCCCTTGGGACTTTCGATGTGTCGATAGAAAAAAAAAATTCTGTATGGTCTCACAATTCCTTTTATAATACCGTTACCTTTCCCCAAAAGAGAAACCTTAAGAAGATCAAAGCAAACTGAACACAAAGAAGTTCCGACTTGAAATGAACGACAAACAGAGGAGGGTTTTTTCGGCCCTCGCTGCAAAACACAGACTTACAGAAACTGACTCTTTAATATCCTAACAATCAACTTAGGGTCTACTTTTTTTCTTCTTCAATTTAAAATGCTTCAATGGATCCCACATTTCTATACAGGGAGGCAGCCAGGGAGGGTCATCCACCGATCTTCTGATCAACCATGAATGAATTTAACCAGACACATCTCGGATTGGACTATGGTCAATTAATTTTAAATTAAGCGAAATCAACTGCCTCCAAATGTCCAATTTCATACAAAGTCGCACACATTTTCAATAACAAAATCGGCATAGAAAAAAAATGCGGGTTACCACTTAAACATTGCTATGTGATATCATGGTAGGTTGCGATCGGTTACCACCACCATGTTAAATCTTAGGGAGTGGTTCCACAAATGGATCTTACACAATTTTGTTTTCTGTCTGGCCAAAATTGTACGTAAGGCCTTCAGTGAGAATACGATGTCCGGTGAAGGGGGTTTAATAAATTTAAAATTGGTGTTTAAACATGATGAGGTCAATGCCAAATTTCATAGAGCTGCGTAAACACAATAAAATCATGCTACCAGAAAAAGGTTACCAGCTCAAATACCATATCACATTTTCAGTATGTGACTGGTGCCCTGCTCATTTTTACTTAGCAGAATAAATGTTAAGCAATATTTAGTGATTAAGCAGCTTTACGAAATCAGGCCCTGGTTCTCTCAATCAAATTATTGAGACACACACTCCATCAAAAATTATCAAGAACCAGGCCTTACAAAATAACTTGTTGAAAACGGATTTGAAAACTGTCATTACCATTCATATACCTTCTGTTAAAAACATAGCTTAAACCTTTAACAACTTACTGCAAAATCTTACTTAGTTTCAACCACCTCGATTCTATTAGGCCAAGAAAAAAAAATATGAGGACCTTTTTATTCTTTTTACTTTTTCAAAGGTGGCCGCCAAGAATTTCAATTCAAACTGGCCACCATTTCCTCAGTTTCAAGTCACCACTTAATTCATGCAGAATTTACAAGTTCTTAAAAAGACTATTAAGTTTAATGAGAAATACACAGACAATTTGTCTCTTTGAAAAGAAAATGTAAAATAAAAAAGATTATATAACTGACATACAGATCCTTGTCATTTGATTGGTGGAACTTACTTCACATGACATTCACTATTACCCCCATCCGCACCGCGATCAAAAAGACCTATTCGCCCATTGAGAATAGCATTTCCCATTCAACAGTTAGGATCATCCTTGTTCCCAGTGTTTTTGAGTAGTACAGCGCCGCCACGCTGCTGCTAAAACAAAGGAGCACCTGTGCAAAAGGTTGTGATCCGATTTGTGCATTGTTGCCGCTACGCGGCGCTATATGACAAAAACAAAAAAATAATAATAATAATAATAATAATTTGTGCGTTTTTTCATAATGTTATACTTTTAAAATACATCAAATGACAAGGATCTATATGTCCGTTATATAAAACAAATATTGAGTGGCTTTAATTCGTGGAATGGAAGGAATATTATCGCTCGGTAAAATTTGGACTGTTCCATTTCACTCGGCTTCGCCTCGTGAAAAGGAACAGTCCAAATGTTACCTTGCGATAATATTCCTCCCATTTCACTCTGAGCCACTCAATATTTGTATACTATTAAGTTTAATGAGAAATACACAGAAAATTTGTCTCTTTGAAAAGAAAATGTAAAATAAAAATACCAAAAAAAGGATGGGTCCTCAAAAAAAGATGAGGGAGGGGACGATCAACTAGTACCTTTTTTTATTTGGCCTTAAATTTCTATTTCAAAGTCTTAATCCCAGATTAAAAGGATTATCCCTAATTCTAACCAAATCCCATCAGCTGCAGGCTAATTTTCTCACCTCCCCTCCATCCCCCCAAAAAAATTTGATCATCGTAGCCATAGAACCATTAGATTTACAGACTGAACGAAAAACAATCTTTTCCAATGTTATTGATTTCTTTTTAAAAAAAGATAACAGAAATTGTTTGTGGAGTTTGGAGACACACACAGGGCAGTGACCTACGATGTTTCAAGCCCCATCAAGAAAGATTAAGGATTGGAATGCCAAACTCACACCTGCATGCTACTCGAAGACAAAAACATTTGGTATGTGTGTAGGGAGTAAGATCCTCACAAAAGGACTTGGGATGGGTGGGGGGGGGGGGTGGACAAGTTATGAATGGAAGTGTAGTTCATAGAGCTGCTAAGCAGCGAGTGATGCCTAAACATTTCTTGCTAAGCAAAACTTAGCAAGAAGCCAGTCAGAGATGGTATGGAGGTGCGGTTCATAGACCTGCTAAGCAGCGAGTGATGCCTAATCATTTCCTGCTTAGCAAAACTTAGCAAGAAGCCAGTCAGAGATAGTATGGAGGTGTGGTTCATAGAGCTGCTAAGCAGCGAGTGATGCCTAAACATTTTCTGCTAAGCAAAACTTAGCAAGAAGCCAGTCAGAGATGGTATGGAGGTGTGGTTCATAGATCTGCTAAGCAGCAAGTGATGCCTAAACATTTCCTGCTAAGCAAAACTTAGCAAGAAGCCAGTCAGAGATGGTATGGAGGTGTGGTTCATAGATCTGCTAAGCAGCATGTGATGCCTAAACATTTCCTGCTTAGCAAAACTTAGCAGGAAGCCAGTCAGAGATGGTTTGGAGGTGTGGTTCATAGAGCTGCTAAGCAGCGAGTGATGCCTTAACATTTTCTGTTAAGCAAAACTTAGCAAGAAGCCAGTCAGAGATGGTATGGAGGTGTGGTTCATAGATCTGCTAAGCAGCATGTGATGCCTAAACATTTCCTGCTTAGCAAAAAGTAGCAAGAAGCCAGTCAGAGATGGTATGGAGGTGTGGTTCATAGAGCTGCTAAGCAGTCAAGTCATGCCTAGACTTTTTTTCTGATAAGCAAAACTTAGCAGGAAGCCAGTCAGAGATGGTTTGGAGGTGTGGTTCATAGAGCTGCTAAGCAGCGAGTGATGCCTTAACATTTTCTGCTAAGCAAAACCTAGCATGAAGCCAGTCAGAGACGGTAAATACACTTCCTGCCAAAGCCTTGCCTCTCTTATGAGACTTTTTGGGACAAAGGTGGTAACAGATGAACCAGGTAATAGACCTTTTCGTAAATACCGGGGCGTGCGCGTAAAGCTTGGAACTAGGTGCATTGTGGTCCAGCTGGTATCCAAATTTGATCCATATCAATCCCACAATGCACCTCATTCAACAGTCTGCACTTGCGCATTGGTATTTGCGATAAGGTCTATGGAAGTTTACCTGCTGAGTCTGCTGCCACCTAGCGTTCAAAAGTCTCCAGCACTCTCCCTTCTGGTCAAATGCTAGTTCAAACACCTGTGGACAATTCAAAATTTCTCTCCAATGAATGGTCCTGCTGGCTAGTGTAGTGGTGAACAAATATCCAGTGAAAAAGCTGCTGAACTAATGGAATCCAATGCTCTAATAACTGGTCCAGTTGGCACATCACTGAAAATTTGATTATGTTTTTCTAAAAAGAATTCTGGTCCGGTAGAAGTGCTGATCCTACTGACAGCCCTGCCGTCTTGTGGATTTTTCAACCAAAATTTAAGCCCTAGACCAAATTTCATGGCACTGCTTTTAAACGTCACATGTTTGTGCTTACTGCTTATCCTAGCAAACAAATTCACTAAGGTGTAAGCACATTTCCCGGGTTAGCAAGAAAACAAGGGGCAGCCAGCTTGTGAGTTCAACATGTATTGCATTTTGATGTCATTTATTTTTGTCATGCAGTAAGCACCGGAAGGTTAGCATCCATATTCATGGTGCTAACAGTTACAGCGCTATGAAATGGAAGACTCTTAGTGTAAAAGAGTGAAAATTTCACCCTCTTGTCCGAATGGTGTCAGTGTCACTCTTTTGAGAGTGAAAGTCAATCTGTGTCATTCTTTTGTTGAGTGAAATTAGAACAAACTTCACTCTCAATCAAGTTGAAAGTACCTGTCCTCCACGCTAAAAAGAGTTGCCTGCCATGTGGCTCTTATCAAGAGCGCTACATGGCGAATAAAAAAGTTCTTTTTACTCTTTTACATTAAGAGAGTACAGTAACAGGCCTTGAATTTCAGTTGAAGGGGCACCGCAATTTCCCTCTGGTATCAGGGGCACTTTAAGAGGAAGTTTAAAATTTTCGGAACTTTGCAAAGGGCACCACAGCAAAAGCACAGGGCACCACAGCAATTGCTGTGGGTGCCGTTGGTTATTTTGAGGCTTGCAGTAAGCACAAAACCGGCCGTTAACAGCTCTACGAAATCGAGCCCTGATGACTCAATCATGCTTTTTTCATCCCCAACTCCCCCTAAATGTTTGTCACTTGATCCAAGGCTACACAAATGTATGATCCTTATTCTACGCTGTTTTAAGCTAACAGAGAGTTTAACAATGGTGAGACACTGGAGGCTAATAACAGAATGAGAGTAAGGCCGGCGCACAAAAGGTTGCAGATTGATCCAGGTATAACAACCATCCAGGGGGATCGATGGGGGCCAATGATGAGGCTCAATGGGCATTAAAGAGGGTAGGTTACAACTGAGTGGGTAGTCACAGGGGTCATTAAGGGGGGACGAAATGTAGAGCCTTTATCGTCAGTAGGTTGATACTGTACAGGAGAGCCAAGGCCAATTCGTGGCGTTGCTCGTTACAATAGCGTTATATAGCAACACTTCTCAGTCTACTACAGTCAGCGATAATTTCAAACACCAGGGCCCAATTTCAAAAACAAAAAATACTGCATGACAAATTTCTTTGCTTAGCAAAATCACAACAGTGTAAACCTAATGTGATTTTGGCAGGTAACCTGTTTGTGTTAAAAGCAATACTTTTTTTGTGCTTAGCAAGTTTTTGTTGCTTAACAGGCTTTATGAAATTGGCCCCAGCTGGGGAAAAGCACATAGGCCTACTCCATAATCCAATATGCACTCTACGTGTAACACATGCATGTTCACAAGCATTTTGTTTTTACAAGGAATCAAGAGAGAATGAAATTGGGCCTAGACAGACATGTATAACTTTTACCTGTAATAATTAGTGTAAATATTTGTATGTAAACAAACTTGGGTGTCGAACAGGGGTATCACTTTTCAAAACGTTGAAAATGGCCAACACTCCTAGTAAAAGCAATTTATACATGGCTGTACTGCAAGTTAACTACAGGTAATATATAGAGAGAAAAAAAAAGAATACGCTGATTGCACACTGACTGCTTGTAACCATAGATTGACAGCTATTTATGATCAATTTCCAGTACAGGGCCCAGTTACAATAGCTCATGAAAAAATAGGTTACCAGCCAAATTATCATACATTTACCATTGCTGCGACTGGTAGTGAAACGCATTTTGATTAGTTTTGATTTTGGTATTTGGGAGAACCTGGCTTTGTGACAGTACCCCACTCATTTCTTGCTTAGGAAAGAATTTTAAGCTGAACAGCATTATAGAGCTGCTAAGCACACAAATTTGCTTAGCAAGAAACTTTTGCCTTGATAAAAACAGTATTACCAACCAAATTTCCACGTAATTTTCAGGAAGCAAACAACAGCTGATTACCAGTAACAAGCAATATGCAATAAATGGAAATTTGATTAGTAATTCTGTTTTTATCAAGGAATAAATTTCATGCTAAGCACATTTTTGTGCTTTGCAGCTCCATGAAATTGGGCCCTGCTAATTACTGCTTAGCAGGAAACTGTTAAGCAAAGCAGCTCTTTGATATTTGGCATGGGTTGGTTGTTAGTGAGGTAAACACTTGAGAGGATTGTTTACCACACTTCATCCACTGACAGCGCAAACATAGCAATAATCAATACCTAGAGATAATGATGACGGTGAGCCATAACTATAGTCTCGCACACAACAAGGAGACAAAACACATACAGGAGAAAAGAAGCACTTTGAGGTTTGAAGTAACTGGAAACTATTGGTAATTGCCAAAGACAAGTCCTATCACTTGGTGTATCTCAACATAATATGCACAAAATAACAAACCTGTGAAAATTTGAGCTCAATCGGTCGTCGAAGATGCGAGATAATAATGAAAGAAAAAAACACCACTGTCACACAAAGTTGTGTGCTTTCATATACTTGATTTTGAGACCTCAAATTCTAAATCTGAGGTCTCAAAATCAAATTCATGGAATAATAGGCCTACTTTTTTGAAAACTACATCACTTCAGAGGGAGCCGTTTTTACATGGTTTTTGACTATCAACCTCATTACTCGTTAACAAATAAGGTTTTATGCTAATAAATATTTTGAGGAATTACCAATAGTGTCCACTGCCCTTAAAATACAACTTTTTCAATTTAGTATAAGGACATGAAACAAAACCACAAGAAATGTTACGATGCCTAACTCTACAGCACTCCAGTTTGTTTTAAAAACTTTGTTCATTTTCCTGAGAAAAAAATTAACATTAAGCCATTAAGCAGGGTTTCAGCTTGCCTGAGTCTAGAAGTTTAAAAAGTTGGTCAGTAAAACCACCGTAAGACCACAACCGAACTTAAGATTATTCACAAAACCAGTGGATCACTAGCCGTTATATTATAAGTAGTTTGAGCACATGCAGCAGTGCACACAATTATTTCAAGAAAAAAGAAAACAAATCTTCAGCAAAAACAGAAAAGACAAGGAATTTTTACAAGTAGACCTATGGTATTTTAAAAAAAATATTCATGGCGCAGTACATTTTCTAAGTAAATATACAATTTACTCTACCTTCAATTACAATTACAGTTAAGGTCAGGCTCAATATGCTATCTAACCCCCAGGGTAATTTAACTTTAATACATGTTCCCCAAAGCAGGGGTATAGCTCACGCTTCCCAAGGAATACCAGACTATTTCCCGGGAATTTTGCCGAACCAAGCTGTATGGCGTCTGATTTTGAAGCCTGCCAATAACAACAGTCCTAAAACGTGTAGCTGACTTCACCATTCTTCCCACCCACCATTCATGGTCTAACTCACTCCACATGAGCTCACCTTTGATCCGATAATCCACTTCAATTGATACAAGAAGTCCCTCATGAGTTGTAACAAAACCTCTTGTACCAAAATAAAATATAAAAAAATGTAAAGAAAATTCCAAAACCACCTGACCTCAGGAATAAAAATACAATCAACATTGTGTTTGATAGTTAAAGGCACTGCAGCCCATTTCATTAAACGCTAGGATTAATCCTATCTCGAGTTAGGACGAGTAAGGACGAGTAACTTGTCCTAACTTAGGGTGAGTTGAATACATCATAACGTCTTTTGGCTACGGAACTGAACTAGTCCATAGTCACAAGATTAATCCTAAGTTAGGAAGAGTTTGGTGAAGTCGATGGCTGGATACTTTTGGTAATTGTCAAAGACCAGTATTCTCACTTTGTGTATCCCAACAATGCATTTAAAAAATAAGGCATCTGTTAAAGTTTGGCCTCAATTGGTCATCGAAATTGCGAGAGAATAATGACAGAAAAAACACCCTCTTTGCACAAGTTTGTAGGCTTTCAGATGCCTAATAAAAGGCTTCAGGCTTGAAGTCTTTTAGGCTTCAGGCTTGAAGTCTTTACATAATAGTTATTTGAGTGAGAAACTATCTCATTCTCAAAAATTAGATTACTTTAGAGGGAGCCATTTCTCGCAATGTTTCTAACTTCTCTCTTGCTCGTTACCAAGTAAGTTTTTATGCCGACAATTATTTTTAAAAGTTATTACCAAAGGTGTCCAGTGCCGTTAAGCATCCCCCAAGTGCACTCTGGATCAGAAGTATGTTCTCGTTTTTGGAGTATAATAGTGTCGGGACCTCCGGATACTATACTTGTAGATAAGAATTGATATTGGCGCTTGTTGTTACATACCCTCCTCTCTCTATGGACCGAGACGCCCGTTTTAGACTGGGTGTCAAAGGGGTAGGGTGTCAAAGGGGTAGGGTGGGTGGAGCAGACCCCCTGCTGTTATGTTAAAAATCCATTGTTGTGCTGGGGAAGGTTTCTTTTTTAAATGTACAAATCTTTCAAAGAAATGTTTTTTTGTTTTTGTAATGGACATTCTTGGCAAACATTTCCCAACGATTGTTTTGTTTTTCTGTTTTTTAAATTCACAGAATTTTACTTGGTTCAATTAATCACTGATTCCGAAATCACTGTTAACACCTGCACAATAATATGTTTTGATGACATTTTCTAAAGTGAATAACTTGTTATTGTAAAATTTAACGAGACCAAAACATGAATACTGTTCTTATTTGAAAAAGCACCAAGACATATGTATGCTATAAAGTTTACATTATCCGTCTTCATGGGGCATTATACTTCAATACTCAATATATGGATTGCTAAAACAGATCATCGGCTGCCATATTTGATGAATTGTGCATGCGTGAAGAGCTACCATTGGCTGAGAATGACACACAGCGCGTACACGCATGTACTTTTCCATTGTTTTACATCATAAATGGTGGTCAATGGCACGTATTGCAACCCATCTATAGAATGGAAAGGTGTCTAGCAGACTTGCTTTTGTTTAAAAAATAGCACACAGTGTTAGGGGAAAAACCACAGACAGACGGACCTGTCCAGTCCGCGCATCCAGTCCTTAGTTGAAATGTACACTGCAGGGCCCAATTTCATGGAGCTGCTTAGCACAAAAATTTGCTTAGCATGAAATTTCTTCCTTGATAAAAACAAGATTACCAACCAATTTCCACATGATTTTCAGAATAAGCAAACAACAGCTGAATACCAGTAACAAGCAATATGCAACAAAAGGACATTTAGTTGGTAATCCTGTTTTTAACAAGGGAGCAATTTCATGCTAAGCAAATTTTTGTGCTTAGCAGCTCTATGAAACTGGGCCCAGCCAGACACCCCAAATCCGTGGCCTCGGGCCTGTGTTAAATTCCAGTCCTGTTATAGCCAATAAAAGAAATATCAATAATAGTAACAATAATAATCAACTCTTATACCACTTTTCACACCCGAAGGGCGTCACAAAGTGCTCATAATTTTTTCCTAAAGGTATGCAGAGCCAAATATGCTACAATGTCGGACTTGTTCAGTTGTTGGGTTTAATGGCCCACTAAGGAAATTGTATGCATGGTCCAGTGGGTAGTTCTAGCCGGTTCGCACAAGTGTAACCTTTCTTTCGATATAATGAATTTAAACAAAAAATTGGGACTCGTTTCCCAAAAGTTACAGGTATCACTTGACAATATGGTGGCACACAGTGTTCATATTTTGTGTGATCAATCATTGATTTTCACAAACCTGTGATAAATTGGGCTTAATCCGTTGTGCAAGTCAGGGGAAAATAGTGAAAACCATGCAGTTTTCGGCACTGGAAACACATTGTAATTTTGGTAACAAAAACAAAAATCAATGTTGTGTTTTTGTATTTTACAGATACAGTATTTCCTCCGACTTCATTTTAGGGGGAAATATATTTTTTTTTTAAATAATATAAAAAAAACGGTTCTACTATGAACTTCATAATCAGTAAGTTTTCTACTTAAATAAAACAATGTTTGTTGTCCTTACCAATCCTGTATAATATTGTACCTATAATAGAAACATGGGTTCTGACAGAAAAACATTTATGTGAGGTTGTTAATTTTTTTTCATTCATCTGAGTTACATTAACAGGCATTTTCAATGGTAAACAAACAAAACAAAATTGATACCAATAACCTTTCAGTTATTAGCGACTAAGCCAGCGACCACAAATCAAGACAATTTATTGGATGGCTTCACAAAACGGAAACATCGTACACCATTTGGCAGGTGCCTGAATTTGGCAAACATCTCCAAAGGTCCCAAACAATAAAACTTTGTTTACCTACTCCGAAGATGTTGACACATGGGGTAACGGTCCCAAATGAAATCATCGAGAGCAAAAACCTCCAATCGCTGACATTTTCTTTCTCTCTCAGACAAAAGGTGAAGAAATCAATGAACAATGGGCACGCCGACGACGACTACAAGGTAACAGGTTTGAAGTTTGCTGGGTAAATTTACTTAGCTTTGAAGACACAGGTGGGGTTCCCTGAGGGGGGAGCCTTTAAGTGGCATTTCCAAAGAAAGTTCTAATTGTCGGATTTAACTGCTTATTATCACACCCCAACAGATAGTATTATGAATCACGTTTCTTTTCATTACTTTACAAAGCAGGACAATCTCTTTACTCAAATCCAAGGTATGTTTCAAGTCTGGACTGTTTTGTATTCAAGAAGAAAACATCACCTTGAATAGTTCTGGAAAAAGATTTGTTGATAAATTGGTGGCAAATTGTTTGTCAGACTCCTTGGTATGTAATCTCTCTCATATTTGCCTCTAAGATGTATCATCATTCTTAGACATGTACCTTGGGGATGTCCTTCATATACCTGTGCTGGACATCAAAAATAGTTCCAGTTTCGAAACCAGCGCGATCCCAACCTAAAGTACAAATGTGCTGGGCACTTTCTTAAACAGTTACAGTTTTTCTAAGTACAAACTTCAGTTTTTCTAAGTACCAACTTGATCCCAACCTAAAGTCCTTATATCTGTGGTGGACACTTGTCTTTAAACAGTTACAGTTTCTAAGTACCAACTTGATCCCAACCTAAAGTCGTTACATCTATGGTGGACACTTGTCTTATTAAAATGGTTAGAGTTTCTAGACACTGAGTCATGATCCCATCCATAAGTCCTTACTCTACACAGTGGTGGATACTTTCTTAAACAGCAGTTTCTAAGTACCAGCTTGATCCCAACCTGAAGTCGTTACATCTCTGGTAGACACTTGTCTTAAAAAGTTACAGTTTCTAAGCACCCAACCTTAAGTCCTTACTCTACAACTGTGGTGGACACTTTCTTATTACAGTTTCTAAGTACCGGCAACATGATCCGAACCTAAAGTCCTAACGGTATAGCTGTGCTGGACACTTTCTTGATCTCGTACAGTTTATAAGTAGCAACCTACATGTACATGTATGTAAGGTCCTTACAACTTTTCTGGGGTCGATTTCACAAAGAGTTAGGACTAGTTCTAGGAGATATTAAAAGCGTATGGCTAGTCCTAAGTTAGGACAAGTAACTCGTCCTAACTCGCGATAAGACTAGTCTTAACTCTTTGTGAAATCCACCCACTGGGCACATTCTTATACAGTCCAATCTTTATAAAGTATCAAAATGGTCACATACATGTAGTATTACTATTAAAATTGCCCATAATTGTTGGGGGTTTTTTTTTGACAGGTAAATTAAACAAATTCTTTGCAGAACATTTGATTCCTTCTGCTTTGACCAGTTTTCCCAATATTTGGGAATATTAACTCTCAAGCTGCAATAATCTTCTAAAACATAATGCTTGTGCCAACTTGAAAAATTTAGCTTACGATTTCTTTTTTTACATTTTCTTTACCAGTGTACATTTCTGATAATTTTGTATTAGATTAGCTGGCAATGCCGTACAATTCCTGTGAGAAAGAATATCCCAGAGAAATAAAAAATACTCTGGCAACACAGCGCAATCGAAAACTCGATTACAACTTAATCTCCTCTCTCCATTTCTTACCTTAACAACCTGTGACACTGTTCATCGACAACGAGGAATCGGCACGGTCTTGTAACAAACATCTACCAAGAAGAAGTGATCCAAAACTGTCTAGGGCCCCGATTGTAGTATGAGATCCAAGACCTTTAGGCTTGCCTTATTACCAAGACAGACCTCCACCAAGGAAACTTGAGAAATTTGAAGAAAAAAACTCCAGCAAATTTCCTCCGAGAGCAGTAACAATCCGGAAATTTGGCTTCACCTCTTAATTGGATCCAGGAATAACACAGCAACATGGAGTTGACATGATTGGACCGAGAGCTTTAAAACAAAACTAGTTCGGTTCAGTTCACAATGTGCCCCTGTTTCAGTTAATTGTACTTGTTTCAACTTTGCACTTGAACTAATAAATAACAAACTTTCTGAATGTTTCTGACAATGACCCTAAAACAATGTGTTTTTTTAAACAAACAGAAAAAGAGAATGGTTTCCTAATTAAAGAAGATCGATTTCCCCTGACGACGACGACAACGTTCTATTAAGGGAGTTTCCTCCCAGCATGTATCCAGATATAATAAACCAAGTTCGATGACTCACGTCTTTTTGGGATCAAGTTCAATGGGCCCTATGTACACCGGCCAAGCCAATCTAAACAGCGGGGGGTGTCAAAGTTGATGTTAACGTAGACTGGCCATCGGCAGGAATACCCATTCAATGGATCATGTCATTGAAAAGAAACCATTCAATTAAAAGAAAAAAAAGGTTAACTGTTCATTGTGTTTTAATATCCCTGGCAGGGACGGTGTACAAGGCATCAAACAATGGCCCTCCAAATAAAAAGGGGAAACTCAAGGTTTAAATACATTGCACTGTGTAGGTTGTACTACCTGTATAGCTCTTTAAACAAGATGCGCATGCCGGAAAGGGTTTGCTGTGGACTGTGCTGCCCTGGAAAATATCTCCCCAGAGACTTATTACACAAACATATTGTAGGCCATATATGTAACTGGGAGTACATCAGGGATGGTCCTGCTACTAAAGCCCATAAATATGTTTTAATGTATAATCATCCTTACTGGCAGCTAGGAGCTGAATTGCTGAAGGATGTGGCTACAACGTGTTCGAGAAGCATGCAAGGGCGCCTTTGGCTGCCAGCCACATCAACCCATTATGACCACGGAGCACAGCCAGAGATCAAAAGTGTTCGATTTTTCTCGAGGGAGGAAGACCGGATGGTCTGGAAAACCCTTGTGGCAAAGCAGAGAACTAACGCACAACTCAACTCACATTAATGGCCCTTGCTAAGTATCGAACCAGGGTCACCTTGGTGAGAGGCGAGCGCTTTACTATACAACTCAACTCAACTCACATTAATGGCCCTTGCTAAGTATCAAACCAGGGCCACCTTGGTGAGAGGCGAGCGCTTTACTATACTACTACAAGCCAAACATGGCATGTTGGAAAAGGCATTAAATTTATTACATAATAATCTAACTACCAGTTTTAGGGGTGGGGTTATGTTTTATGGAAAAAGGGGGGCAGTACCAAAACCTTTTAACTGAAATACATGGAGAAAGTAGGATAAATATTTTTAAAAATATGATTTGCCTTATTTCTGCCCCTTTTGTGAGAGAGTTACGTTTGGTTTAACATTTACATTTTTTATTGTAAATTATTTTAGTTTTGATCCTAAGAAAAGTATGTTCGATAATTTTTTCTTCTTCCCTTACTGAGTGTGGCTTCAGCCTTGCTTGGGACTCATCCGTAGCACGAAGCATCCATAGCATGAAGCATCACCCGTGCGCCCTCTAGTTCTTATATAACTCTATGGTTGTACCAAACTTTCTTAGTGAATTCCTATCAAATTCCTATGGAAATAGTGATTGTGCCAGAATACACAATAATATTTCCCTAAGGCAGAGAGGTTGACAACACAACGACGTGAAACAAGGTTGGGGGCACAGACTTCCTTCCAATAACATAACAGCCAAGTTTATGTTGATTTTAGTTCTGGTAATATGCGCATGAGGTATGTCATTATTTGTTCATCACTCAGTCCTCCAGGCAACCACAACAAAGGAAAACTTGTTTTCTTCAGTGAGTTTCTAGAAAAGCGGATGGTAAAGGTCCAGAACATTTATGTAGTATCCGCTAATGTTGACAAAATGTAAAGGTCTTGATGTTAAAGTAAACAATTAAAATATGACACATAAAATAAATACTGTAATCCACAGCACCTAAAATGAAGGCCAAATGTGTACATTTGGTATGTGTTTTGAAAGGGTGGGGAGCTGAACAACTGCAGAGTTTCATTGGACTGTAAAGAGAGGCACTTACTTTTGAGTAAAGCTTACACTTAATACAGGACAAGGTTGTCACAGGAATCAATTGGGAGAATGCACCCATGGCCGAGGAGCATGGGCAGTAAGCCTCTACTCGCTACTGGTCAAGGTTATAGTCTGGACTATTAATGACAATTTCTAAATAAAGATAATTTGTGCATCTTCACCAAAAGACTGTGTCTGTTTAGTTTTACCCATGTGATACAACCAGCGCTTGGACGACAGGCCCTATGCCAGTGGTTTTAGCTTCAACCAGTTAATTCTAAACTGGACAAGCCAGACCTTGTTTTTTTACGATTTAATCATATTACCTCTCTATGCAAATATCTTAAAATATCAAAAAATACTTTTGAGTTTGGTTCAATTGTGTTCAGTATTAAAGGAACAAGTTGCCTTGGATCGGACGAGTTGGTCTTTGAAAAGCATTTGTAACCGTTTGTTATAAAGTGCATCTGATCAGAAAGATATTTTAAAAGTAGAATATAATGATCCACACAAGTATCACTCGAAATTGCGTGGTTTTCCTTTTACCTCATCGACTAACACCGTCGGCCATTTATGGAAGTCAAATTTTTGACTCCCATAAATGGCTGATCGTGTTAGTTCGCAAAGTAAAAGGAAAACCACGCAATTTCAAGGCAAATTTGTGTGGATCATTATATTCTACTTTTAACACATCTTTTTAACCAATAATATATGCGTTTTTTTAACAAACGAATACAAACGCTTTTAAAAGACCAACTCGACCGATCCAAGGCAACGTGTTCCTTTAAAAGTACACTCATCTATAAAACTTAAGTAAAAATCTTCCATATTACTGATTGGTCAAAAATTTGTAGTATAGAGTTGTGTTTAACTTTGTAGAAAGTTCTTTCTCTTTCAGACTCTGTTCTTGTACAGACACCTCTGTCCCCTTCTTAGCTACAAGCCCAGCAGCCGATTTCACGAAAACGCCAAGATTAATCCTGTCTCGAGTTAGGACGAGTAACCCGTCCCAACTTAGGATAGGTTCAATGTGTCCTAACTTCTTCCAATACGGAACTGAACTCGTCTTGGTGAAATCGACGGCTCGACAGTCTTGTGGAATTTTTGCCCCAATATTCAAGCCCTGCAAGGTAACACAGAGGTACCTCATTTACTTTTACTATGATCCCAAAAGGATGGATCATTCCAAAGCTTTTAAATATAATGCAATTTTAGTGTTGGTTCTCTTGGAGCACAAAAACTGCCATTGTCAAAGAGTCAACTGTCAATGCTTATTTTAGACGAAACTAAACAAATGCTGTAGAATGTCAAGGTGAAGGTATTGGGTAGGGCTGGCCTTAAAGGCAAAGTATACCTTTGGTTTTGGGAAATATTTGTTTTTTTGTTTTTAATACAACCGATAGATACGGTAAACAACAAAAACTACCTTGAGAATTTCCAAAGGTGGTCGTGTTTTCACCGCAAAAGCTGGAGTACGGAGGAAGCATAACCCCAGTAAAAACACACAATCTGAGAAAAGTTACAGATTCAAATGCTGGGGCATAATAACTTATATCTTTTTAGATAACCACATTACTTCAAAGTATGTTTCTCAAAATGCTACACTTTCGTAATCTACTGCAGGACTCTAGTTATAGTCCTAGCAGCTTTTATTGCCATGAAGTTTTAGAGTTAAAAAAAACCCAAAAATATACCTCGGGCCTTGATTTTCATCGATGTAAGCAGGCCATTTTAATTTTGCAAAGGGCACTTCCATTAGTAATGTTGAAGTCCATAGGAAACTTTTGAAGGGGCACCAAGGCCAAGACCGGGGGCAATGTAAACCATGTCCTCCAAGTGTAATTCCAAGCCCGATCGATAACTTCCCTTTAAGAGGATAAAAGCATCTGATAACATTGATTGAGTCAACATCAGTGAACGCCAACAATGGAGCTGACAATACAAATCTCGCAAGCCAGTTTTGGTAAAAACGTGATGAACAGCAATGTCCTGACAAGAGGCAGTTCAATGAACAGTTCGGTTTTAAACTTACGGAAATCAAGCGTGAAATGAGTGTGTGAATTTTGACACTGGAGTTGTCAAAAGGTTGTCAAATGAGTACAAAAGTGTACACCGTGTGTGGAACGTATCAGACTAGCTGAGATGCCCCCAGACAAAGTGTTTGGCTAAAATTGTAAATTTGCTAGATTTACCAAGACTTGAAAAAACAAATAATGTGTAGCGTTTGTTATTCCCTCTTAATTATTTGTCAATTATTTATAGCTAACTTAGTTACAGCACTATTGTCCGCATGGTAGCGACATTGGACTTTTTAGCTGCCCTGTTAAGATAACGTGGCTGCGCGAAAGTCTTCCACAACCTTTTTACGCCCGTTAGTTTTACATCACGGTCGTGGTAAGTTGACAGGGAGGTCAGTTTACCATTACACGTCTCTGTTAGATTTAATTTTGTCATTTACAGAAAAGTCCCGGCCCCAAAAACCAAACAAAGTCCAATTGGGAGATTACAGCTTTAATAGGTGTAAAACTTGTTACATCAATTTTTTCGACCCCCCCCCCCCTTCCGTCCATGATTTATGCTCATTGTCACCTATGGAGTCATTAGTTATCAGTTATTTTCCTTTTGTACACCTTTACAGCAGGTGACTAATTGTGTACATTTCACAGACAAACACATTATTTGTATACACCATGTTTTTGTGGATGGCCATGACACTACTCTTTGGAAGAAATCAAATCAAACAGACATCAAAGGCGCTACATTTATCTTTCATTGTACTCCAGTGTTTGTATAACTGTCCACAGGGGTATACAGGAGCCTCCAGTTAAAGTGTGTGGTTTACACAGTGATTAGGACTAATGAGGTTATCACTAGCAGTCTTTACAAAAGTCAACTTGTGGTTTGTGTTTGCACACTCTAAATTCGTTTTGGTGGGCTTCTGGTTTATCAGTTAAAATAAATGTTACTGTAGACCATGGAGGAAAAATTAGACTAGACTGGGCAAAGAGTGTGGTCACTGGACTGGGCTATAAAAGTCAATGTAGTTTTAGTTTAAATAATTTGGAATTGTGTGACGTTGTGGGTAAGGACTGACTCCTTCCAAAGGTTAATTACTTGAAACGCTGTAATCAGAAAACTGGGGTCAGGGTGATGCTTTGTTCAACGTCTAGGAACACAATACAAAGGTTTTCTACTTAATTGTATTTATTTAAAGGGTGGCTGCAGTGGGTTTTTTAAATAATTGAAACGATTAAACATGACTTTTTAAACCTAAAATATTGTTTTAATTTTTTTATTAAATGCGCAAGTATTTTAAAAATGGTTTTCAAGAGATTAGGGGAACCCACCCCCCCCCCCCCCTAAAAGGGAGCATAAACGTGACGTCATGTCGGGAACCCGAGCCGTCGGGCCCCCTGGCTGTGTGCATATAGAGACGTGTGCACTGTGTGGCTTGGTACCTAGGCGCGTGTAGTTAGGGACCAGACTCTTTTTGCCGACGATATGTTTGAATTCCCGACGTTACGTCGATGGTAGGGGGCGGTAACAATCCACAAAAGGGGGGGCATGACTTATTCGCTAATTACGCAAGTGAGATTGTCAGGGAAAAGACAAAACACAGTTTATTGATGTTTAATACATATATCAGAAATAAATGACAGCAAAATTAACTGTTTTATTTTAACTCACTGCAGCATCCCTTTAAAAAAAGTTAAATTTAAGGTGTTTTTTATTTAAGTCACTGTTCTGTCTGCCAAAATAACTCCACTTGGCTAATATTAAAGTCAAGGTGATTTTATTTTTAAATTTTCCCCTCAACTGACACTTGACAGGATCTCAATTAATCAAAGAGCCGTAACTGCACCAACTTTGTAAATCAAAAATTAGGGGTCTGATTTTTGGCCCAAAATAGCTTTTCTTAAAATAGATCCTAGAAAGTTACAATCTTTCAATTAAAGGCCTATGATTGATTAGCCTATTGGTAAATAATTTGAACCTGAAGATATTTTTTAATTTGTCAGGATTCAAAATTTAATCACATCCATCAGTCATCAGTTAAAAGTGGTGCACAATTTAGTGTGTACTAGTTCATGGCAGTATTGCTATTAAGTTGTTTGCATTTAAATAGAAGGTTTAAACCTTCTATTTGAAGCAACATTTTGCAATCAGGTCTGTATGCTTCATGTTTGAAAGGACAGTGGTACCATGGGCATTTTCTCCTTGGTAAAGAGCACTGTATGAAGAAAAAAAAGAGTAAATTTCTACTGTAGCATTTCAGAGGCACCAATTGACAGGGGGCATGGACGCAATCACCTGCATTGCCTCTGAAAAACCTTGTTCAGTGAAGGGAGGAACCCTTCTTAATGAACAAACAACTTTCCTTGAACAATGTTTGAATGCAACGAAAACAACAACTTTACTCCAGGAAAAAACAGCGAGGATTTCTACAACAACAAAGTGATCTTAATCTGGGATGGTATGCCTTAAAACCTTAAACCCTTCATTAAATATTAACGTGAAGACTGAAGATCTGCTCTTTTGCGTTGTACACATTCTCATGAGGGATTTGATTAGAGGGACATCAATGAAGAGAAACAATGAACGGCCCAAAAAAGAAAAAACACCCTTTGTATTTGGTGGGTGATAGGTTGCAGGGAACAAAGAGGTATTTATCTAACCTTAACCTTAGGGGGAAAAGTGGGGGCTTAGTAAGGGGGGCTATAATCGGCTCATTATCTGGGTGCTTGGGGATGCGTGCTTTGGGGATGGGGGGGGGGGACAAGGGATCAATGTATTGAGGTACTAACCTAAGATGATAGAGAAAGGGAATTGCCCATCTGCATGTTTGTGCAGATTCTATAACTTCAGTTTTCAAAAATTAAACCTAGCTTTACGAAAACTAATTAGGTTCAGTTTATTTATTTTTTAAAGCAAATTAGGAAAATGGGAAGATATAATAGTTGGCTTCGTATAATATAACAAGCAGTCATAAACGCAACTCAGTGACACTACAACATTAGCCAAAGCACTTTAACAGTTTATTTTCCTGCAAGGTATTGTGGAGAATGAGACCAATTCCTTCACATCGAGGCCCTTAACACCATGTAATGCCATGGTTAATAAAGTGCTGTGGTGCATATGCAGCCAATCAAACCACAGCCTGGGTGAACCCCAAGGTTCTCATCCCTCAGGGTTATCCCCTAGCTGCTGCTTCTTCCCAGGCTGTATCTTATGACGCTGTGATCCCCGACTACATGGCAATTAACATTTATAACAGTTAATGGCTTCTGATTGGTACCCTGAACAAAGAAATTGACAAAATAGAATAGAGGCCATCTCCACACGGCAAGTGCTCAGTTCAGGGCACATTAATCCAGAGGTCGTTGGTTCGAGTCCCACGTCGTCAATTTTTCTTTGTTCAACCCAAAATTATTTAAAGTTAACCCAGTCAATGTCCCTTGTGTTGTTTTTAACACTTTAAAACTAAACTATTTAATTAGACATTAACATTGTTATTCATTAATTAATTTTAATGAGGAAATTTTATTTTTTGATTATGATTCATGGATTTATTTATATTTAATGTAAGGAAACTGTTGTATTAAAAAAACCTACCATGACCCGATTTCCATTAGGCAGCCAGGAGAATACCTGTGTTCCAGGTTGACTGACGGCACGATCCAACCTCTGTGGCATGGGTCCAAATCCGCCTTTCCCCCCGTTGCATTCTCTCCTCGCAACCGGTGGGGAGTTGCTGTAAATCTCTACATCTCCGGAGTCGAAACTCTCCACCGAGCTCCAAATATCATCTTCGGAATCGTCCTCAAAAAACGTAAAATCACTGGCAAAATTATTGGTTTTATTCGTAGTGTTGGCTGTAAAAGACCTCGAGAATCTTTCCGGAATTGTTTTCAAGGCGGGTGCTGCTCGGTGTTTAGAGAGGCCCGCAGCCGAATCTGAGTAGGATCGAAGGCGTAGTTTGGGGAGCACTTTTGGGAGTTGCTCTTGATCCCCTTCAAGTTCTAGAATTTCATCCCACTGAGATGATTTTGTTGGTTGCAGATGAGCTGGATCAAGACTTAGCGACCTCAAGAAAGTTCGAAGTTCCCTGTCAGTCAGGGACTCTCTGTCATCCGTGTGTGCAAAGCTTGAAGATCGCTTTCGCATCCCGTGGAGAAATCCCTTCTTTTTGGTGTTTCCGGACGCCATAATAATTCCACCGGGGGGTCCTTGCTTTAAACGTGCGCCGTACGTGGAGCTAAATTAACCGGTGTGGTTTTGGCTCACCGGCCTTGCGAAGCGGCAACCTTAAGATTCTTAAATCCTTGAAAACATCATCTCGTTTTTGCTCCTGCACTTGTACAACATCAGCCACAGACAGTCACTTCGAGATGTACATGTATATGTCCGGTTCTTTTTGCAACCAATATTTCGTTTGAGCTCTTCAAAATAAGTTAAAATCCGGCTATTTCCATGCGTGTTGAAAAGTTACCATACCGCGCCGCGCGTGCTAAACTTGTTATTAATTCTTGACTAACTGTTAACGGTTCACTGGTTTTCTGATCGATTTGTACACGCTCTCGTCACGAACATCTGATTGCCTCGATGGTTAAGATCGGGTGCCAGGGAAAATAATAGAGGGCGCTAGTCAACTTGTCCATCACCAAAAATAATGCAGTTTGTGTCAAGAGTTGGTCTGTATCATTTCTTATGGTCTCTATAAATTTTTTTTGGATAATATTATATTTATGACAAAAAATAAGTACAATTTTAGTTTAAAACTGTTTTGCTGGTTGATTTTGATGTGTAATTAGTAATTTACGGGTTTCACGATTACTCTGTGAAGTACTTATGCCAACGCAAATGACACTGGTTTCACCCAGAGGGGCTGTCCGCCGGTGATTCTGTTTGCTCGTCCCCAGCGTCTTGCTTTAACCTAGATAGACTGGCCGCTGGGGCCGAGCGAAGTGATTCTGTCCCCATTATGGGAAATTAACGTGGGATATAGGAGGAGGATTCAAAAGAGGGCGCTATCAGAGTAAGTTTGTACACAGTTCGCCATTTATATAGGGGGACAGAATCTCCTAAGGGACAGAGTGGAATTCGGGCTTCAAAAAATAATCCTCAAAATAGATCACGTGTATAAAATAACAGCGTTATTAATAACGTACATCTCACTACAGGAATTGGCAGTGTTACAGTACAAAACCACTCGCTGCGGTGTAAAAATACAACCGGGAAGCAATTATTGTTCTGCACTATTACAGACAAGTTTTTTTTTTAATCGATTCAAAAAAAGGGAATCCCGCGAAAAAGAAAAAACAGGAACATTAATTGAGTACGACAACACTCATCAGTACAGAGAGAAACAAATGCATCCGGGAACGAATGGAATAGGTTAGTTCCCTTTCATTGCCGCGGATCCCCTCCGAGAGCTAACACGTACCGGGTTCGATAAAGCAGTTGAGTGGTGTCTGGCACTGGCACTAAGTGAACATTGATCACCATGGATCGAATATGTACAGCTGTGTTGCAATGGTGCTCCAGGGACTTTCTCATACACAATATCAACCTCGACCCTCTTGGGTACCCATTGGGTAAAGGAAGCTATAAAACGTCTTGCTCAAGGACACGAATGACCGGGATTCGAACCAGTGACACGCTCCGGTTACTCTGACTTTGAATTCGACGCACCATGGCTAAAATTGCGCGGTTTTCTTTTTACCTCGTCGACTAACACGGTCGGCCATTTATGGGTTGACTCCCATAAATAGCCGACCGTGTTAGTACGCGACGTAAAAGGAAAACCGTGCAATTTTGAGTGATACTTGTGTGGATCATTATATTCTACTTTTACAACATCTTTCTAACCATTTGCATTTCATAACAAACGATTTCAAACACTTTTTATAGACCAACTCGTCCGATCCAAGGCAACGTGCTCCTTTAAGCCCTGATGTGTGCATACGCAAAGCACGAGCAATAATTATTATCAAAACAACCGTAGGGCCAAGCTGTAGTCTGAGTCGAATCTGGAGTCGAAGTCGTTGGGTCGAAAAGGGTATGCATCGCCTAAAACAGGCACTCCGAACATCATAGGAGGTCTCATGCGTGTTGGAACTTCCGTAAACCAAGTTGGTCCTTCCCATAATGATCGAGTTTTATGTGTGCACAGTTGCTCTTGAAATGCTTAAGTAAAATGTAGCTTACGGTTGTGAAAATGTTCGTAGAATATTGTTGGGAAAATAAAATTAGCTGTTGCAAACAACTGTCTTACCAACCAAATGGACCGATGGTATAAATGCAACAAAATAATAGTTAATGGCCTGACGTTTCGACCCTAGCAGAGTCTTTCTCGAAGGCTATTTATTGTTGAGAAAGAAAACCATACACAGCATCATATTATAACAATGAAATAGAAATACATTTTAACAAAACAACAAAGAAAACCCATATTTACATCGGGTACCTCGTCCTAGTTTCGTTTATTTTAACCACATCTCCATGTTTTAACAAATCATTTAACGGATATTCATTTTATACAAAAACAAAACTTTGTTAAGTGTTATAAATGTTTACTTCGTTCCTCGTGTTAATTTTTTGGAGTTTGGACATTATCTGATCACACTCGATCTTTAAGCAGACGTGGGGGAAAAATAATCCAGAGATAAAGAATGACATTATTATGAAGTAATAGCTTAGTAAAGCAAACAAACTGTTTTCGCGAACACTTTTTTAAAATAACTTCTCGTTACTTATCGTTGAACTAAAAGAAAATTTGGGGAAAACAACTGATAATGACCCATCTATTTCCATGACCACATTACTTCGTATGAAGCGATTCTTAAAAAATTAATGATATACATAGACGGGTTTTATTGTCATTTATACTAAGAGTGATTATTAAAGTTTTCTTATTTTAAAGGCACTGGACACATTTGGTAATTGTCAAAGACCAGTATTCTCACTTGGTGTATCCCAACATGCATAACATAGAAAAACTGTGAAAATTGTGGCTTAATTGGTCATCTAAGTTGCAAGAGAATAATGAATGAAGAAAAACCCTGTGTCACAACTTTGTGTGCCTTCAGATGCATAATAAAAGGCTATCAGGTCGGACGTCTTTAAATATATTGAGTGAGGAATTACCTCTTTCTCAAAAACTACGTTACTTCAGATGGAGTCGTTTCTGACAATGTTTTATACTATCAACAGCTCTCCATTGCTCGTTACCAAGTAATATTATGATAACAATTTGTTTTTAAGTAATTACCAATAGTGTCCAGTGCCTTAAAGTCTAGAGCGAACATTACACAAATTCATGCTCTTATAGAGGCGAATGCGACAGGTCTGGGAGGGCACATCTTTTTTGATGACAGTTTTTTTTTGGGTACTTTTGCCCTTCCCTGGACGGCCTGTGCTTGTTTGATTGTTTTGCTTGTACGAAGAATTAAAATATAAAATTTAAAATATATATCCACTGGACTCACTCAGCCAGAATAAATCTAGGAAGATCTCATGGAGTTGTTAAAAGCTTATAGGACGGGAGTGGCTGCATGCAGACTGATGTCTATTAATTACACTTCCCATCGGTGTATGACAACACGTTCAGACGGTCTCGTTCGCAAACTAGACACAGTATGCACAGGTTGGAGTAGGTTTGACCTCTAGCGCACACGTTGTGTATGCCCAATGCACGGCAGTCTTGGTCCATGATAGCGTCGGTACAGAAGTCTGGTTTCTTTATATAAAACATAAAAATTAAAAAATTAAAATTTAACAAATGATTTTTGTGTGTGTTTTAGCACTGTATAGGGCCTACAGTGTGCTATCCCCAGTACTATGAAAACAAAATCACGGGCATATAATTCTGTGGGATTCGAACCCACGCCCAACTCATAAATGAAAAAAAAAAAAAAAAAAAAAAAAAAAAACATCCACACATGTTGGAACCGTTCAACAATGATGTTCCAAAATTCAGCACTACAAACTTATGACTAGTCATAGGAGATATTACAAACTTAAGGCTTGTTCTAAGTACTAGCATAAGTGGTTGATCTGTTATGATAAGATCATTTTTTTTAATGGCCCTTATTTCCCTTTTTTGTCGTTTTGCGCTCGCGCGCTGTGTGTGTGGTCGAGCAGTTCGTTAAGTTCCTCACGGGAATTCATATACTCGTCCTAGCTCGAGATAAGACTAGTCTTAACTACCCCTGTGCCTTTAACTGAAGTGTAGACTTGTGGACAAGTCATGAGTGGTCTGTCGCGGTGAGATAGTAAGAGTCGCGGTGTATTTTTGTGATCGAATACTGCTCATCCGAGATCACTGCTCTCGGGCGAAGCTGCTGGCTACCGACCACACTCCCCCACAATACCACCTCAGCGCGAGAGCAGTGGGGCCGATTTCACAAAGCAATACAATTCGTCCCAAGTTAAATTGTCAGTATCACCATAGTGGTTTACATTGTGACATCACACTTTACTTAGCAACTACGATTGATTTGCAGTTAAGATCAATTTTTAGGTCTATGTGAAATCGGCCCCAGTAGCCTCGCGATAGGGCGCCAGTGCCGTGTGAATCGCGGAGAGAGTTAGGAACACTATTACGACAGACTTGTCTACAAAACTGGAGTGTTAATCACAAATAAATTTAGGCCTCCCCGATGCTGACAAAATGTCACCAATGACCGACGCAAACCACCCCCAATGTTACCGTCCCCAGTGATATAGTAGCCTGTACTCACCGAATACCCTTCACTCTCTGCATTGCAGTCACCAATCAGACAGACTAAAAAGAAAGAGAAACAGAAGAAGAGGCGGGGGGGGGGGGTTAGCTTGAATCGTTTAGTTTTTCAGTTTAGTGTTAAGTTTTTCAAATGACCAATTTAATACGGTAACATTACGTCATGCGACACCTGCGCACAGTAAGCGAAAGTAGTCGACTGTATGCTGTACTGTGTCCCGGAAAACTGAACACGGCGGAAGACTGAAACCGCCACACCTGGTCGACCCAGGGATGATAAACGAACGCACCCAAGTGGCGCTGTAAGGGGAGACCCCCCCCCCCCCCCCCATCAAACTTCTAATGGTGTCCAAACCACAGACATAAGAACCAATGGTATGTGTAACAATCTCCTTCTTAATATATAGCGCCCCCTTTTAAATCATCTTCCTTCAGCCAATCATATTAAAATCCCTTGGAGAAAGAATCTCCTGCGGATCCACTTCGATTGAGTCACTAGACTTATTAATATTATTTAACGGAAGCCCATTTAGTAACAAGTTATGTTTCTTTTTTAGGGGCGAAAAGTTTTTCTCTTTCACAATGATAGTGTTTCTCTTTCAGTAAATGGGTATGTCTCTTTCTCTCAATGGCGCGAACTTGTTTTCCCCAAACGACATTGCAATAATTTTTCCCCCTTTTCCGTCAAACTTTGCTCTTTCCGTCAAAAGTACCCCATATTATTTAAATTGGCCTGCTCTTTTACCAAATCATTGCAATGTCGTTTGGGGAAAAAAAATAGCTACCTGGGCCAACTCCCATGGCTCTGCTTACCGCCCAATTCTACGCTTACGATCAACATTCGCCGCTTACCCGCAGGCGCCGAATTTCTGCGCTAGCTAGCTGTGTGTCACATGCACAGCGTAGAATGCCTAGATTCGTTGAGTACGCACGCGCACAAGCCAACATTTCATGCTAAACCCGTGAAATAAGCTTACCGTAAACACAGAATGTCCTGCTTTCGTAAGCGACCTTTGGTTATTGACAACGACCAGTCTTCTCGCTTGGTGTATCTCAACATTATGCATGAAATAACAAACCTGTGAACATTTGAGCTCAATAAATCTGGTCGTCGAAGTTGCGAGATAATAATGAAAGAAAAAACACCCTTGTCACACGAAGTTGTGTGCTTTCAAAATGCTTGATTTCGAGACCTCCAATTATAAACATGAGGTCTCGAAATCAAATTCGTGGAAAATTACTTCTTTCTCGAAAACTACGTCACTTCAGAGAAAGCCGTTTCTGACAATGTTTTATATTATCAACAGCTGCCCGTACTTGTTACCAATTAAGGTTTTATGATAATAATTATTTTGAGTAATTACAAATAGTGTCCACTGCCTGTAAAACATGTAAGCAGAGTCATGAAACTTGGCCCTGGCGGCCACTAGTAGGTATAGGAGAAACCCTGCCGCCTATTAATAAGAAACACTACATAATCCAAGTGAAACACTACCGCATTATAAAAGAGAAACACTACGAACCGTGAAAGGCCTTCAAATAAGATGTTCTCCGACTTCGAGATAAATTGTCGAGAACACAGGAGCAGCGAAGATCGAAGGGGGTTTGCAAAAAGAGGGGCATTATGTCAATGTTCATTATGCAGTAACTTGCTACTGGTATATTATGGGTTCTTCTTCCAGAACATTTAAACGGTGAACAAAATAGTCTAAACACTTTTTCATGATAATCTTAACCTATACTGATAAGATTTTGAATGGTCGTCATAATAATACTCTTACCTCCAAAAGCCAGGCAAAGCGTCAACACAAACACATTCATGACGAAAGAAGGAACAGTCGAGTTTTTCCTATAATTATAGTGGCTATAAAACGGAGTTCTGGTATCGGCCAAAGTCGCGTCACCCTGATCATGCAACAAAATTAATGTGTTTTGCTGTGTGTGACATGTGGTACCTTTTATACTCAGTGGTGTTGATATTAACGCGCGACCAAATCATAAAGAAGATGATTACTGATTAACCACTGTCAATAACAATTCAACACGAACATTAAAGTTCAGGCACGTCATTGATTTGTTAGAAGGAGCGGATGTGGACACGAATTGCCAAGTCCCCCCCCCCCCGCAGGTGAAGGGGCGCGGACTATTTGCAATACATTTTGTGCCAGTGGTTAACATTATTTGGAAAAAAGAACTTAAAAAGATTTCTAAATGGAAGCAACGATTTCACACGAATAACTCAGCCCACACCACTCTTCCGTCACCAACTATAGAAGCGCGGACTTGTAAACGTGATTTTGCTAAGCAGCATTTTTCTGTGCTTAGCTCAAGTTTGTGTCCTTACATGCTTTATGAATTCTGGCCCAGATAATGTGTCGACGCTGGTGCTTCAAGTTCACACGCTTTGTTTCTGGCTTGCAAAAAGGGGCAGATGGTATTGGAAATCATGGCAATAATCTCTCATTTCAGGGGGTTATTTTTAATGTTATTGATTCCAGAACAATGTCCTTTTGTCCAACATTGGCTAAAGAACTAAATTAAGGTGAAGGTGTTATTGCTATTAATATACTTTGCGTGATGTATTTTTTCCAAGGTGACAAACATAATTATTGATAAAAATGAAACCCACACACCAGGTGGACCGTATTAAGCTCGATCACTTCACATAGCCCCAGAAACTCTCATCTTGTTTGTGTTTCTACCACTCGAAAGAACACTTTTAGAAAAAATCGAACTTCAGTGGATTTAAAGGTTACCCGACACCAAGCACGACCACATTTTGGACGTCACAAAGCAACAGATCGATCGCGAAGGGCACAAAGTATATTTACCTTTTTAACAGTGAAGTTCGTCAGTGGGCACGAGTTATTGACTGACATGAATTAGAAGAAAAATATTTCAGTTTTTTTAGCACGTTTACGATGAATGGCAGGAAATTTTGTATCCGCACAAAGCGAATGGTGCAGAAATTGTATTTTATAGCGCCCTCTTGTGAATCATTCGGCCAAATACAATATTAACATCACTTTGCGTATCACAGCATTATGCGCATAACAAGTATGACACGATTTGGGCTCAATTGGTCATCGATTGGGCAAGATACAAGAAAAAACACCCTGTATTAAATCGTGTGCTTCAGATACACAAAACAAGGCTTCAGCTGAAGTATTTAACATTATTTGAGTGAGAAATAACCCATTTCTTAAAAACTACCTTACTTCAGAGGAAGCCGTTTCTCACAATGCTTTATAATAATAGTGCCTTCTTATATAGCGCTCAGGTCCGTCACGCAGTGACGCTCATGGCGCTTCACATTATTACCCCAGGGGTCGATTTCACAAAGAGTTAGGACTAGTCCTAACTTAGGACTAGTCCTAAGAGATATCAAAAACGTACAGCTAGTCTAGCCCTAAGTTAGGACTAGTAACTCGTCCTAACTCAAGATAAGACTAGTCCCTAACTCTTTGTGAAATCCACCCCTGGACAATGGGCCTTAAATCATTCCTTAAACCATCTCAGATCCCTGGGTAGTATTAAGCCTGTGCCGACAAATATGTAGTGCCCTAAGCTAATCAATCACGCAATAACAACCTCTGCCCTCACAGGTACCCATTTACCCCTGGGTGGAGAGAAGCAATAATAGTTAAGTGTCTTGGTCAAGGACACAAATGTCACGACAGGGATTCAAACCCACACTCTGCTGAACAGCAGAGCTTGCATGAGTTCGGTGCTCTTTATTGCTTGTTACCAAAGTAAATTTGTATGCTCACAATTATTTTGAGTATTTACCAATAGTGTCCGGTGCCTAAAAATGTAATGCGCACTTGGAGAGGTTGTGATGTTTGTCGTAAATGCATTGAGCGTGTATTTGTAATGGCATTTCGGAAACACCGTAATATTATGAAAGTGTCAACGTCATTTTCAGTCTTCACTTAATTTATAATGTGCTCTAACAAACACAAGCTTGGGGCAATTGTTTTGTTAATCTACAGCGAGCACGCCCTCTTGTGGCTCACCAGGGAGTAAGGTTTTCTTTCATTGATCTTTGCAGTATAGTTGTTACAGGAGCAACAAACCGTAAGGTTGGTGCGGGGGTGGGCTATTAATTGTATAAAATCGAACGGGGATGATATTTTTGGTTTATTTCTTAGAGGGTATTGACAGGGTTATGGAACTGAGTGTTGCGATACTTGCTGCCAAGTGTTGAGTCAGTGTCCATCCCGAGACTTCTACCGTCTGAAATCACTTTTTGACGGTAAGACACCATGACGTGGGGCCGGCTCACACCAAAGAGCGTCTGTTTGTTCGTCTCATGTTTTCTAGCACCCTTCAACCCGGTGGTCAGCTTTCCAGCGGCTCAGCCAAACTTTGATCGCCTGGATGCCGTCATTTTCCCTCCACGACCACCTTCCGGAGTAAAGCAACCATTCCCGGAGTTTCTTGGCGGCGAGCCGGCACCAAAGCCACGGCTTGTGGACCCTCTGGTGCGACTCGACGATGCTAAACTTTCACCACCCGGTCACTCATTCCAGGACAAGACGCAACTGTTCCCGCCACGGTCGTATCACTTTCATATCAGACCGATCAAACCCCAAGAACAGATGCCGTCCAACGCCTCTCACTCCCCGGTCGATTCTTCGGCACGTGACTCCAAGGTGAAACAACGTTTCACCAACATGTTCTTCAACAGCGACGCGTATTTCCCGCCCATTCCGGACCTGCCACCGCCGCCAAGGTCGCCATCACGGCAGGCCCAGAGAAAGAGAATTCGCTCCGAGTACGACCATCACCAGTTTCCGCAGATCCAAGAGTTTCCTACGATACCGAGATGGATGGAAATGCTCGGCGGCAATAATCGGCCGTTCCCCTATGATTTCGCAAAAGACACCATAAAGAACCCTATGATGTGACTGATGGACAAGCCACCGAATGCAGATGTATCAAGGTAAGTACACTGGACATCGGTGTATAAACCAAGTTAGCACGAAATCTGTTAAAGGATTTGGGTACTTTTTGTAACACAAAACACAATGACCACAAATTTACATTAAACTTACACCGTTTCAAAATAACGGTAGTAGAAAGCATACCTTAAAATATATCTTGCTGATGAGGTGATGTAGTTTTTGAGAAATTAGTAAAACAATGCCATGAAAATACGTTTTTACAAGCTCAAAATTTTGTCTCATGATCACTGAGACGAAAATTATTTTCATGACATTGTTTTACTCATTTCTCAAAACCTACAGCACCTCAGCAAGTAAGATTTTCAGGGAAGCTTTCTACTATATCATTATCTTCAAACTGAGTAAGTTTAATTTAAATCTGTGGACATTGTGTTTTTTTGTCCTGCAAAATGTACAAAGACCCTTTCAGTGAATACGTACGTTGAAAATTAAGTTCACAGGATAATACTTATGAAAACACATGTGCCAAGACCGTAACAGAAAACCAAACTGAATTTCGGTGGTTCTGAAAAAATAAGACGTCCATCATTTTGTCCCGAAAAGGACAGATCACGTTATTTTTTGATCGAGTTTTAAAGGCAGTGGACACTATTGGTAATAATTGTCAAAGATTAGTCCTCACAGTTGGTGTATCTCAACATATGCATACAATAACAAACCTGTGAAAATTACAGCTCAATCGGTCGTCGAAGTTGCGAGATAATAATGAAAGAAAAACACCCGTCACATGAAGTTGTGTAGAAAGCATCAGAAATGCTTGATTTCGAGACCTCAAATTCTAAACTTGAGTTCTTGAAATTAAATTCGTGGAAAATTACTTCTTTCTCGAAAACTACGTCACTTCAGAGGGAGCTGTTTCCCACAATGTTTTATACTATCATCTCTCCCATTACTTGTAATCAAGAAAGGTTTTATGATGAGAATTATTTTGAGTAATAACCAGCCGTGTCCACTGCCTTTAACAACGCATGGTTCTTTTCAGAACCAACGCATCTCGCTAGAGAAATTGTCATGATGTTTATACCGGAAATAGTTAGTTTCAGATGCATGGTTGACCTCGTCACTTTAACTCTTAAAAAACTCACAAAATCCAACACCTAAAGTGTAGATAATGAACGCAATGGAAAGAGTTCAAAGATGCCAATGACAATGTTCAGCTTTATAGAAAGGTTTGCGGTAACACTATGTAATGACTATCTCTGATGAGTTGGGGTGGTTCTGAAAAGAACCGTTGGTTTCAACTCGACGTTTCGATCAGTATACTCTGATCGTCTTCTGGAAACAGCTTTCGCTATTTGAGTATACTCTGGCTCTTAAATGCATTTATAAAGCGTTTTAACACTGTTACAAAGCGCTGTACAGCCAAGAAAAATTATTATTAAATTACTGGATAAAAATTTAGAAAAATATTAATATGGTTTTAAAAATACATAACAGTAAAAACAAAAGTAGCAAACATTCATATTAAACAGTCGAGAATAAAATACAAAAAATAAGCGTCAGGCGGACCCTCAGTAAATAAACCCCACTATAAAAAGGAGACCTATGGCTCTGGCCATATTGACGTTTTGACCAGTATACTCTGGCCATCTCAATGGTTTGACCAGTATACCCTGGCCATATCAACGGTTTGACCAGTATACCCTGGCCATCTCAACGCCTGACCAGTATACTCTGGCCATCTCAATGGTTTGACCAGTATACTCTGGCCATCTCAGCGTCTGACCAGTATGTTCTGGCCATACCAATGGTTTGACCAGTATACTCTGGCCATCTCAGCGTCTGACCAGTATACTCTGGCCATCTAAATGATTTGACCAGTATACTCTGGCCATCTCAGCGTCTGACCAGTATACTCTGGCCATATCAATGGTTTGACCAGTATAATCTGGCCATCTCAGCGTCTGACCAGTATACTCTGGCCATATTAATGGTTTGACCAGTATACTCTGGCCATCTCAACGCCTGACCAGTATACTCTGGCCATACCAATGGTTTGACCAGTATACTCTGGCCATCTCAGCGTCTGACCAGTATACTCTGGCCATATTAATGGTTTGACCAGTATACTCTGGCCATCTCAGCGTCTGACCAGTATACTCTGGCCATATCAATGGTTTGACCAGTATAATCTGGCCATCTCAGCGTCTGACCAGTATACTCTGGCCATATTAATGGTTTGACCAGTATACTCTGGCCATCTCAACGCCTGACCAGTATACTCTGGCCATACCAATGGTTTGACCAGTATAGTTTGGCCATCTCAGCGTCTGACCAGTATACTCTGGCCATATTAATGGTTTGACCAGTATACTCTGGCCATCTCAGCGTCTGACCAGTATACTCTGGCCATATCAATGGTTTGACCAGTATACTCTGGCCATCTCAGCGTCTGACCAGTATACTCTGGCCATATCAATGGTTTGACCAGTATAATCTGGCCATCTCAGCGTCTGACCAGTATACTCTGGCCATATCAATGGTTTGACCAGTATAATTGGCCATCTCAGCGTCTGACCAGTATACTCTGGCCATATCAATGGTTTGACCAGTATACTCTGGCCATCTCAACGCCTGACCAGTATACTCTGGCCATCTCAATGGTTTGACCAGTATACTCTGGCCATCTCTACATTTTGACCAGTATACTTTGGCCATATCCACCTTCTGACCAGTATGCTCGTGCCGTCTCGACGTTTTGACCAGTCTGCTCGTGCCATTTCAACGTTTTGACCAGTATGATCTGGCCAATTAACGTTTTGACCAGTAAACTTTGGCCATCTCAACATTTTGACCGGTACTATGGTCATCTCAACGTTTTGGCCAGATGGCCCATACACTGGTCATCTCGACGCTTTGACCAGTATACTCTGGCCATCTGGCCATTTTGCTCATTTCGATTTGACTGCTAGATAAATGAACATGATGTTTGTGGACAACCCCTCAATAATAAGCGTTGTTTTTTTTTTATTCATGCTCACAATATTGAAAAAGAAGAAAGAACAAACTCAGAGGCTCTAGAATTTAATAGATTAAGAAAAAAATCCCTAATTTTCGTGCGAGTATCAATACTTCAATTCTACGTCAAGAGTTGCAAAGCTCATCATCCAAAAACAGTAACGTGATCACTGTCGGGTATAATGCTGGATCGTATGAAGACATGGTCGCAGGCATTAAAACTGGATCAACTGTGTAGGCACAACTAAGTCAAAGGAAATCGACTTAATCCAAGGGGGATTAACTTAAATCCAAGAGGATCAAGTACTTTCTAAATATTGCTGTTTTACCTTTTTGGTGATCTGTGCTAAATAAAAAACAACCCCCCCTAAATTTCAGTTTATTAATATTGTTTTAACTCTTAGAAATTCAAATATTTTAGCAAAAGCTGTCAAGGGAACAAAACAACTCGTCCAAACAAAAAAATCAACAAATCTGTGAAAATTTGACTCAATATTTGTTATCGAAGTGCGCAAGAGAATACTGCAAGAAAAAAAAGCACTATTGTTGCACACAATTTGTGTGCTTTCAGATTCCAAAAGTAAGGTCAGGCCTGAAGTCTTCTTTAGTGAGAAATTCGCTCTTTCTATAAAACCACGCTACAGTTTTGCTCTTACATACATACCACGGCTGTTCAGCCAGTTTGTCTAGATGAACAATAAACCAACCAACCAACCAACAAATAGACAAACACTCCAGCACCCCAAACGCACCAACACACCAACAAATAAAACCCAAGCAAACAAACAAAAGAGAACATTGCTTAAGAGGGGTTAAAGCCATTGGACACTTTCGGAACAGAAAACAAAAAAAAACTCACAGATTTACAAATAACTTAAAGGGTTTACAGATGGTAATTGTGAAAGACTTCTCTTGAAATATTATTCCATGAAATGCTTTACTTTTTGAGAAAACATTAACAATATCAATTCTCGATATCGAGTTATTTTAAACACATGTCATGACACGGCAAAAAGTGCGGAAACAAGGGTGTGTTTTGCCGTGATTTTTTCCCGACTCCGATGACCAATTGAGCCTAAATTTTCACAGGTTTGTTATTTTACATGTAATACACGAAATGTGGGCCTTATGGACAATACGGTTTACCGAAAGTGTCCAATGGCTTTAAAACAATAATTTAGATTTTCTTATCTTTGTTCTTTTATTTTTGTTTTTTTCAGAGGACTGGCTTTTTTAATCAGGAGGAAAATCTTCCCGAGCCCCGGAAACACCGAGAGACAATGATCCCTAGACGCCATCTACAACTACAATCTTAAGATAAACCATGCCCGGAGCCAAGGCGGATGTGTCCGACAGGATTTCTGTTCCAGATCGGAACTTTTCACTATTTTTTTTCTCTCTCGTAATTTTACTTTAAAAAGAACATTTTTATCGTTTGGCTACAATCTCTGCGACTCTGTGTCATCGCCAATTAATCAGAATTAAGGAGCGCCGTTCAAAAATGGCCAAAGCCTAAGGATGCCACGCGGTAAAAGCTCTCCTGAACATAAAGTGTTGTTATGCGTTTTCGAGAGAGTTTTTGTTTGTAATGAACGAGATTTTCTGATAATTTGAGAAAGACTTTGCCACGCAACATCATGGTCACTTTACTCGTATAATCATATGGAAAGAGACATTTTTTAGTTCTTACTATTGTTCATTTAGGAATATGAAGGGACCCAGACCATTTCCCCCTTCGAACCTCGTTTTCGGTTACATCGATTTAAATGGGAATGCATTAGAAGGATGGAGGAACTAATATAGGAGAAACATCCACGAGGCAAGATTGTTTTCTTCCTTTCTTTCCTCTATCTTTAATAAACTCAGACGATTTCATCCCTACTGTACATTTTCTTCGTTGGAGTCCACATACTATTCAGTACAATAGACGGGACAGCCATCTTGTATTTCTCCCATTAAAATCAGCGCCACCAAACCGAGGCTGGAATAGCAATATTAGTCTGGTGCATGTTTTAGTGCAGAATTGAATCAGATGCGTTCCGTATACTAAACACGGAACTCGTTTTCATGTTACTAAACGCTTTCGAAGACATAAGAGGGTTTACTTTGAATTTGTTGGTTTAGTATCATGCCGATAACATTTTCCGAAAAGCAAGTACAGCGATAAGCTGTTTTTCCATAAAACGGGGATGAAAGTGTAAAAAGAGACCGAGATAGGACATTCGATATTCACATCCGTACATAAAGTTTGAAAGGGGAAAACACTCTTCATTTGCCCAGAAGTGATCTTTTATAGGAAGAAACAAACAATTGAGTTAGGCCGTTTTGCCACGACGCGGAGAATTGTATTCAACATGATTTGCACAGTGACATTTACAACCAGTACACAAGTGTCAAAAATACACTTCATATACTTACTTAAGGATGTTTAGTTGCACGTTTCGCGAGCAAAACCGTGAACGTGAGCGTCAGAAAATTGTGTTGGAAAATTCTCACGTTTTAAGCGTACGTGAAGTTACCATTTCTCACGTCAGGTAGGTGCGTGCGGACGTCAAACGTGAGCATGAAATAAGACCAAAGTTGTGACGTCACACCTAGAAACGACACTGTTTCCTGACGTTCATGTTCACGTTTTAGCTCGCGTAGCGTGCAGCCCAACCTACCTAATAACGTTTCTTGGTATGCATAGTCAGTTATTGGGTGCGTTCGTTTAGCTTCCCTGGGTCGACCCCGGTGTGTGGTGGTTTTTTTCCCAGGACGAACGTGGGTGATTATCTGCACACGTTCGTCCTGGAAAAAAAAACGCCACACACCGGGGTCGACCCAGGGAAGCGAAAAGAACGCACCCATTGTTTGTAATGAATTCATCGGGACAAATGGTAACATGCAGGATATAGATAACATTATAGTTTGGCTCGTGCTATGAAAAGTTGTGCACTACCTGTGTGATAAAGAAATCACAACAATGCAAATCGTAGTAATTGGTGCTAAGACTGTTTAGCAAAAACATTTGAATGTTTTTATTGTCCACATCATTATACATAAATTTAGTTTCCATTGGCACATAAGAACAAAACATTTATAATTTGTTTTGCTATTAGCAAAAATGGGCAGGGGACCAGTCACAAACAACTGTATCCTTTACGCGTAAATTTCTGTTTAGCGTAAGTTTTCTTCTTGAGTGCATTTCAGTTTAGTTTACATTTCTACTTAGCGTAAGTTTTAGTTAAAGACATTGGACACTATTGGTAATTGTCAGAGACCAGTCTTCTTAGCTTGGTGTATATCAACATATTATGTATAAAATAAAAAACCTGTGAAAATTTGAGCTCGATTGGTCGTCGGAGTTGCGAGAAAACTATGAAAGAAAAAACACCCTGTTTTATACTATCAACCTGTCCCAATTACTCGTTACCAAGTGAGATTTTATGCTGATAATTATTTTTGAGTAATTACCAATAATGTCCACTGCCTTTAAGCTTATATAGGTTTCAGTAAAGCGTAAGTTTTTGGTAAGCGTAAGCTTCAGTTTGGGGTAATTTTGAAGTAAATGTCTTTAAGCGTAAATTTCGTTCAGTGTAAATTCCTGTCTAGTGTATTTGCTTTACAGCTTTTTAAAGAGCCAAATTGTAATTTACTGGTCAGCAATTGTTACATTAAAACCGTACCCTACAACTTACTAATACTTCTTGCTTTATACGAATACTGCTCCGTAAGTTTCCTGGAACAGTAAATTATGTTGACAAGCATGAATGATTACTTTAAAGGCACTGGTAGTTACTCAAAATATTTGTTAGCATAAAAACTTACTTAAAGGGAAGGTACACGTTTGGTAATTACTCAAAACAAATATTATCTCAAAAACTGACTTGGTAACGAGCATTGGAGAGCTGTTGATAGCAATAAAACATTGTGAGAAACGGCTCCCTCTGAGATAGCATAGATTTTGAGAAAGAGGTAGTTTCTCAATACTTCTAGCCAAAAGTATTTTATTCCTATCTGAACGCACACAAATTCGTCCAACAAGGGTGTTTTTTTCTCTCATCATTTTCTCGCAACCTCGATGACCAATTTAGCTCAAATTTTCACAGGCTTGTTATTTTATGCTTATGTTGGGATACACTAAGCGAGAAGACTGGTCTTTGTCAATTAACAAACGTGTACCTTCCCTTTAAACAAGCAATGGAGAGCTGTTGATAGTATAACACATTGTGATAAACGGGTCCCTCTGGAGTAACGTTTTCGAGAAAGAAGTAATTTTCCACTAAAATATTTGAATTTGATTTCGAGACCTAAGAATTATATTTTGAGGTCTCGAAATCAAGCATCAGAAAGCACACAACTTCGTTTGACAAGGGTGTTTTTTCTTCCATTATTATCTCGCAACTTCGACGATCAAGAGAGTTCACATTTTCACAGGTTTGTTACTTTGTGCATTATTTTGGGATACACCAAGTGAGAAGACTGGGCTTTGACAATAATCAGAGGTGTCCAGTGTCTTTCAGCAGCATCTGGAAAGGTTAAGACGTCACGCAAGAAAGTGGCCCAGGAAACAAGTAGCTGTGACATCACAACAAGAGTAAACAATACCCGCAGGCACGGATTGTACACAGCTCAATAGAAGAAAACTTAAACTCTTTATACAGCTTATTGAAATTGAACCGTGAACAGAATTGGGGCACATCTCAAAACTTGTTCAGCTGTCATTTAGCCTATAATTGATTTTGTGGTTATCGATTAATATGATACAATTTCAAGTTTGGTGTCTTGCCTGCTAGGAAATGCTCGTTTGTAGAAATGTACACGGTCACTATTTTTGCAAAAAATGTGACAGGGCTTAAAGCCACAGTCAAGTGTCTCTGGCTTGACCGTGGCTATATGGCTACAAAAGGTTACAAAATGTCTACAAAAGTCAAAGGAAGTTATTGGGTCTTGAACTTTGTGCACTGAAGATTCTCCGGCCGTTTGCGAAACCACGATTTAGTCATGGGCCCTGGCTTTGACTGCCTGTTGAATCCCTGTAGAAAAGGCGCACATTTTCGAAACTAAGTAACGGAGCCTAAAGCCAGAACCCAAGCCAAATACGTATCTTCGAAAGGACCCAGAGCGTCTCGTCTCAATGAACTATGCATCACATGACCGCATTTCAGTTGCATTCATGCCAGAGTTTCGTGACGTCATGAACACCAACTGACGTCAAAAGGATCGATTGCCGAGGAAGAGCCCGCTCGAGCCTTGACAACAATTTTAATAATCATAAATTTAAATCGCAATTAATCTGTCCATTACACTTCCGCACAGGCGCGGCGTATACCAACCGGAAACAAATCTAGTGTTGAATAACAAGACCAAAACGTGGGCGAGGGTTTAGAAAAACACGTTGACTTTACTGCTTTTTGGGGGGCGAGCTAGCGAAATTACCGTAATGGCGCAACAAAGTCTGCGCCAAGATCCGTAGTAAACAAGACGCTGGAGTCTATTAACCTCGTTCTCAGACTAACGTCCTCTCTCTCATCCCTTAAAGGCATTTGACACCATTGGTAATTACTCAAAATAATTGTTAGCACGCATAACAACTTACTTGTTAGGAACAATGGAGAGCTGTTGAAAGTATACAACATTGTGAAAATTTGCCTCCTTTGAAGTAACGTAGTTTTTGAGAAAGAGGTGATTTCTCACTCAAATATAAAGACTTCAAGCCTGAAGCGTTTAATTATGCACATGAAAGCACACGAAATAATGCAACGAGGGTGTTCATTATTCTCTTCCAACATCCGGTTGACGTTGACCAATTGAGTCAAAATGTTCACATGTGTGCTATTTTATGCATATGTTGGGATACACCCAATGAGAATACTGGTCTTTGACAAATTACGAAAGGTGCCCAGTGCCTTTAAGTTCCCCTGGACTTGAATGAACCACACGCTTCCGCACGTTTTATTTGTGACAGCAACATCTGCGGGGCATTCCTTCAAACCAATCGATAATATTCTTTCCGCAACTCTATATAAAAGCATGAATATTTTCTCTTAGCTAATGGTGAATTAATTATACGCTAATACTAAGTTACAAAGACACAAGAAGGCCTCGTATCTACTACATAACGTCTCGGGACGATGGGAGTGTAGTTTCAATGCAGAGAAAGCGTGTAAACAAACCAAAACGTTAAAGGCATTGTTCAAAGTCCAGCCGTCGATTTTACCATGGAGCTATATGATTTTAGCAATCTCTTCCTAACTTTAGGATTAATCTTAGGACTTAGGATGAGTTAAAGACACTGGACACTATTGGTAATTGTCAAAGACCAGTCTTCTCACTTGGTGTATCTCAACATATGCATAAAATAACAAACCTGTGAAAATTTGAGCTCAATTGGTTGTGGGAGTTATGAGATAACTATGAAAGAACAAAACACCCTTGTCACGCGAAGTTGTGTGCTTTTAAATGCTTGATTTCAAGACCTCAAATTCTAAACTTGAGGTCTCGAAATCAAATTCGTGGAAAATTCGTCTTCTCACTTGGTGTATCTCAACATATGCATAAAATAACAAACCTGTGAAAATTTGAGCTCAATTGGTTGTGGGAGTTATGAGATAACTATGAAAGAACAAAACACCCTTGTCACGCGAAGTTGTGTGCTTTTAAATGCTTGATTTCAAGACCGCAAATTCTAAACTTGAGGTCTCGAAATCAAATTCGTGGAAAATTACTTCTTTCTCGAAAACTACGTCACTAAAGAGGGAGCCGTTTCTGACAATGTTTTATACTATCAACCTCTCCACACTACTCTTTACCAAGAAAGGTTTTATGCTAATAATTATTTTGAGTAATTAGCAAGTGTCCACTGCCTTTAAGTTCTGTATCCGAAGACGTTAGGACGCATTGAACCAATCCTAAGTCGGGACGAGTATTGTCCTTACTCGAGATAGGATTATCCCAGCGTTTCGTGAACTCGGCTAGAGTGTTCTCGCTTATCGAGTATCTCAACATTATGCATAAAATAAGCAACCCGTGAACATTTGGACTCAATTGGTCATCGAAGTTGCAAGAGATCAATGAAAGAAAACAACACTCTCATTACTTAAGAGGGAGCCGTCTTCTCACAATGTTTTATACCATCGGCAGCTTTTCATTGCTCATTACCGAGAAAGTATTTTATGGCAACAATTATTTTGAGTAGTACCAATATTGTCCAGTGCCTTTAAACGATATTCAAACTACGGAGTTCCATGCATGACATGAATCTTGCCTATACCATGAGATAACGAGGTATCTCGATACATAGATGGCATGGAAGTTCTGAAGCTCCGTACCGAACTTATCTTGTAAGTATTTTTTTTAAATTTGCTCTTATAAGCAGCGCTATGAAATGGAAATCGCAAAGTAAGCACAAAATCGGCCGCTAAGCAGCTCTACGAAGTTGGGCCAAGGGGCCGATTTCCAGTGCGTTTTGGTCGTCGCAAACCCCGAAATCGATCGTTAAATCCACAAATCCATTGCAACTGAGCGATTGATTTTGAATACAGGATAAATTGCGCCATTTTGTGCTTAGTTACTGGCGGTGTACGTCTTGACGTATAGTTCGTCCGTGAATTAAAGTAAAATGACGCTACCTTTTTCTCTTCGCGGTCTTTTACTGTGGGAGACTCAGATAGCCGATGACAACTATATATCAGCGACGCAACTGCTGCGACAAAAATGAGATACTTTCTCGGGCTCGATTATTTTAACCATTTGTTACTATGTGTAGTGTGGGCGTAGGCATCGACACTGCAGCATCGTTCTTTCTGATTTCATATCATGTACCATTGTTTGTGACAAATCGTTGGATTACATTATTAATTGCATATTTCAAGCTTGCTGGGCACTGCGTCCTCCACTCTGAGCTTGTTGGCCCAACCATCCTCTGGGAGAGTCGAGCCCACACGAGACAAGGCTTCTCGTGGGAGAAGATGCATCTCCTTCAGAGACACCCTGAAACGAGCCAGCGCTGAGGAACTACGCCCATGCATGCTGGATTGAAGCAGCTGCCTTTCCATCAGAAAATACTTTTTTTTTTTTTTTATATTATGTCGACGTTGACAAAATTCACGTGAAAAGGACATTACTTTTTTATTGGCTCGACTTTTTTTCTTTTGTTTTTGTACGGGGGAAAGCAACATAATATGGATGCAAGACAAATAAACCAAAGTTACTCTTATTCCCAACATCTATGTGTTCCCACTCGCACAAGCTACATATTTCCCACTGGGTTATTCTAAAGTTTTAAAGGCAGTGGACACTATTGGTAATTACTCAAAATATTTATTAGCATAAAACCTTTCTTGGTAACGAGTAATGGGGAGAGGTTGGTAGTATAAAAGATTGTGAGATATGGCTCCCTCTGAAGTGCCATAGTTTTCGAGAAAGAAGTAATTTTCCATGAATTTGATTTCGAGACCTCAGATTTAGAACTTGAGGTCTCGAAATCAACCATCTAATAAACGCACACAACTTCGTGTGACAAGGGTGTTTTTTCTTTCATTATTATCTCGCAAGTTCGATGACCGATTGAGCTCAAATTTTCACAGGTTTGTTATTTTATGTATATGTTGAGATACACCAACTGTGAAGGCTAGTCTTTGACAATTACCAATAGTGTCCACTACCTTTAAGAAACACAATTTCCGTTCAGTAAACTCTTTCAAATAAACCCGGGATAAAAAATATATTGCAAGAAAACAAGTTTTACACGATAAGTTAAACACAGTTCACTTTCTTTCTATGTCTAGATTCTACTTTTATTTTTGTATTTGTAGTATCCCCCTTTCAAATTAAAGCAACAGCTCTCGGCAAAGCCCGATTGCGTTAGAGGACTTATTTTGTTTCTTTTAAGTTTCCTATATTTGGAAATTGTTTGAAACTAGGTTGATTTAATTTGACTAAGCTACTAGAAAGCAACATGACGTCACTTTAGCCATGCAAACACCACCCACACGCGACGCAACTCTATTCATTTGAAGACTATGCCCTCAACTCACGCCTTCGCAATTCTCTTATAAGTGGGCGGACTAATCCCCAACGGGTGTTACTAAAGGTTTTTCGAAGGAAACAAAAAAGGCGCACTGGGATTTGTTTGGATGTCTCGGATGTCACATCATCACTAAGTGGGCTTTTGAAGAAAACATTAGACTATAATTGAGTGAACTTTTTAGCTGTAACAAATTATTTCGGCAGTATCAATACACTACAATATAATATATCCGTGGGGAAAGATGTTTCTTCGATTTTGCTTCATAAAAAGCATTGCCTTTACCACGCATTATGAGCAGTGAGTCCGACTTAAAGACAGTGGACACTATTGGTAATTTTCAAAGACTAGCCTTCACAGTTGGTGTATCTCAACATATGCATAAAATAATAAACCTGTGAAAATTTGAGCTCAATCGGTCATCAAAGTTGCGAGATAATAGTGAAAGAAGAAAACACCATTGTCACTCAAAAAAGTGTGCGTTTAGATGGTTGATTTCGAGACCTCAAGTTCTAAATCCGAGTTCTCGAAATCAAATTCGTGGAAAATTACTTCTTATGGCACTTCAGAAGGAGCCGTTTCTCAAAATGTTTTATACCATCAACCTCTCCCCATTACCCGTCACCAAGAACAGTTTTATGCCCATAATTATTTTGAGTAATTACCAATAGTGTCCACTACCTTTAAATGTCCACGTAATGATTAAACAGAATTCTATCCAATTTAGTGCATCCGATCCATTAAATGGTTTTAACTATTATTGAGTTATACATGTTATTTCTTGTAAATGTTACATTCGATATCGTCCCATCTTCATGAGAAACGCCAGCGACAGAGGGCGGTCTGCACGATTTCAGAGTTTTCATTGCAGAGTCGCAGCAGAGATTCTGAGAATCTGAGATCAGCCACGTGAAAACACACACAATTTGCAACATTCTTTTCTTGCAACTTCGGTGACCACTGAGCCAAAATTGTCACAGATTCGTGGTTTCGAGTCCCATCAGAGCATAGAGTAAGGACAGTACCAACAGAACTCTTGAATGTACTGAGTATGTGAAGGGTTGATGTAGCATGATCAGGCTGTTTACACCACTTTGCATACGCAATTTGTACGCGACACGAAGTCTAATATGACTAAATAAGTTACATGACTATATATAATTTCTCCCAATAAAAACCCTCTGGGAAAGGTCCCGTTGACCGAAACACCATCAAAGTCGGGAAATTGCTTTTTAGAGGACCTGTAAAATACATCGTTGCTTCCTTTTCCCATGGAGGAATAATTTATTCCTCCATGCTTTTCCACACTAGCCATAAGACTGTTTTACATGCACACAAACCCGAGAAACAACCCTCTGTTTTTATATCTTCCAAATAAGACTGCCTCATGAAATGTTCACACGTAAGTTAAATCCTTAAGAGTATGTAGCTCGTGGATCGGACTTTTTGAGTCATCGACATATAGTCTACTTACAGGCAACAGCTACCTCAACCCATATTTACATGCGGTGAATATTTTCCTCGACACCAAGGGATTGCCTATATATATATATTATATATATAATGAATAGGGTAGATGGCCTTAGCGTTCGATCCAATCCGGACCTTCTTCAGAGGCATAAAACAAGTACAAACAATATATATATATTTTAAATAAAAAACTACAACAATAAACGTGTACTCTTTTTCAAGATAAACAAACCGCTATACGCAAAACCAAGCTTCAAAATCAGCAACTAAAAAAAGCTACATTTTAATTATAAATTATGTAATTTCTACCAATAAAAGCCCCCTATTAACGGTCACGAAATCTGGACAAAACAGATTGACTCCAATTTTCTTCTCAAGATGTTGTTGAATGTGGACGAGAGGACCACGATCTCTGAGGAAAGTAATGACAATGAGCTTGATGTACATGTAGGTACGGTCTGCTGTAAAACGTGTACAATGCATCCAATGATAGGTTCTGTAAAACCATGGAGGTAGGGATTACTCCATGGTAAAACCAATACCTTGTGGATTAAGAAAGGAGACCAGTACCCGGCAACCCGCAGACACCCAGAGTTGATCTCGATAGGGTTGAACCATGAGTTAAACCATAGTTAAACCGACTTAAAGTACTGTGTCTGAACACTCTGAACATTTTAAGTGATGTTAAATTTGCACCGGGGATACAGAATATTACTCCTGAACATTGAAATCTGATAGAGATCATCGAGGCTGAACATCTGACCGCACACTTCTCGGCTCGTGAGTTACGCTAGACACCTGGGCCCAATTTCATAGAGCTGCTTAAGCACAAAATTCTGCTTAAGCAAAATAATCAATAATACTTAGTAAAATCAGAATACCGGCCAAGACTCCACTCAATTGTTATGCTAAGTAAACAACAGCTAATACCAGTCACAAGCAATGTATATGGCATGAAATTTTGGCCAGTAACATGTGTAGAATAAGCAAGCTATTTTCGTGCTTAACCAATTTTTTTGCTTAAGCAGCTCTATGAAATTGGCCCCAGCATTGAGCGAGCTTATACGGATCCTTATGGATGTACCTATGACCTCACATTCATTTTACATGGCGGAGATTGACAGTCAATTCCTTCCAACATGTATAATATAAAACAACATTACAATACATGCAGATAGGTACATGTACATGAATGTTCAAGTACTAAGCATTGTATTCTGCATGCACGTTTATACACTGAAATCATTATATCCAATGAATTAATTGGGTCTGTAAAACCATGCAGGATCCTACATCCAAAGTATTAAAACTTGTACCTGTCTTTAGGATAAAGAAAGGGGACCGGTCCACATCATAGGCTAATGAGTATCTCCTCTTTGTGAACTTTATAAGGTGGGAGTGTCATGAAGTACACACAAACATGTATTTACCCATTACAAATAATCTCCAACCTACCACAAACACTACTTCCTACAAAACCGTCAGTGGCGTATCCATTTTCAGTTAGGGGTGGGGGAGCAAGCGAGGACCTGTGGATGTATGGAAACATTCCTTATGCTTTAATCATGATCGGGGAGAGGGGGCAAGGTTTTTGGTTTTGGTTGTGGTAGGTACCACTCAACAGCCCTGTCTGCACCATTCATCATGGTCAGATCGCGGGCATTCACTCTGTACTGGAATGGTACAAGTCTATTCAGAGTCTTCCGGAAGTCGTTCATCTGCATACCATTGTACGTCATCGCAGCGTTGAGTGAAGGGATATTCTCAGAGGCGTCTATGCTGAGGCCGCCTCCCATGATGTCGGCCCGAAGAAACGCTAGGAAGTGAGGGGTGCTGTTGAAGTACTCACGTGGATTACAGAACGGATTCGCCTTCCTGGTGTCGGAGTAATCCTTACTGACGCAGTTCACATAGTCTTTAGAGTCTTGGCAGGACATGACGTCAGCGCCTGGTGTACACAGAAACCAGTTGGTCGTCTCCGTTACGATGGCCGAGAAAGTGTTCTGGCGATTCAGCAATGGCTTGAAGGTACGGAGGATCTTAGCAAAGCCGACGTAGTCAACAAGATTTGAGGTGAAGATCCGATCGTAGTTTGGTAATCGTAAGTTCTTATGATGGTTGGGAAAGTCCAGACAGTTTGCCAGAGACACATGTAGACAAAGCCTTTCCTGAGTGATGAGCGATTTCATCTTGAGGAGGAGACTAGTCACGTAGGTGTGGTACATCACCATCGGGGAGGAGCCAGGTCTGGGCACGGACTCTTTCACCCTCAAGCAATCCCACACCATAAAGGGGAACGAATCTGCTCTGATGCAGTACTGGAACGTGTACTCCTCTGGAGCTTTCAGACCATGAGCCTTTTGTTTCGCCTTACGCACATTAGCGGAATCGCAAGCATAAAAGGTTGCTAAACTCGTCCGCCCTGTTAGCGTCGGGTTATCAAAAGGTATTGTACTTTGGTGAACTTCCGAAGGTAAGAACAACCCATGGTCAAACCAACTTTCCATCAGTTTCTTATCCTTCTTGCTTAGCTTAGAAAGATATGTTGGGATTGCTCTTTCGTCTTCCTTTGCAAAAATCTCCCGTCTCTGTTTCCGAAGGTTGATCGACGTTTTCTGGTCACGTTGGCAGTTTAAAGAGCGCCAACCTTGCCAGACCTGGCGAAGATATTCCATGTCTAAACCATGAACATTGATCAATCCTTTACAAGAATTACGGAGATTGTTCATATCCATCGGAATGAGCTCATCCAGGCATGTGACGATTAGGTCGAACTCTTTCTTTTTAATGTGGAGGGAGTACCAGATGGTAGTCAGACTGCTCTCAATTCCCTCAGTGTCTGCAAAACGAGCCAGCATGTAGAGGAACAAGACATTCCTCGCCATGACGAAGGGATCAAAGTCATTCAGGGTGATGTAAAGTTTCCCGGTGTATTCGTCCGGCAGCGAGCCGACCGTCAGTACAGTGCTTCGTAGGTCTCCGCATCCAGCTGACAGCACATGGAAATCTCTCGCCAGCTCCCTCTTGACCTTCTCGTCAGACCATTCGATGTCGAGGAGCCTGAGAAAATCCCTTGCGATGGTGTTTCCGAAGTAATACGGCGGGTCAGAGGTCCTCTCGGTCTCTCCTATACTAGTGTTTCTTCTGCCCAACATAGAAGCCAGTGACTTGATGGTTGACTTCAGCGCACTGCATGCTTGTTTATGCTCTTTCCAGTTGCTCACTTGACACTCCCTGTTACAGTACCATGCATTGCTGCACTGTGCACACTATGAGAAAGACAAAATATATCGTTTAAACTAAAATAAGTCAAACAGATTAGGTTCTCAAGTCTCAACCACACATAATTGTTCAGAGTTTAACATATTTATTGGCTGCCCGCTTCTCAGATTTTATTGTAAATATGGATGAAATCACTGGCTATACAGCAGATACAATATTGCATGGCTTCCTGACTAGCACCCCAAACAGAGACATTGGCCAATATCACGCATTATTGCTCACCATGTTGGCACCCTACAAATACATGTACCTATAGAAGATGTGACCTCTGACGTCACTCGAAAATCATAACATGATTCCCGCGCATACCCCTGGGCAAAACCTTTGTGTTTTGGCAGCCAGCTAGAAAGCGAAACATGACAGATACAGAGTTTTTTAAACAGAGGGCGGTTTGAATGAAACCATAGGTCACATCGCTATAGGCCTCCACTGATTGCAGTGCGTACCTGCATGTTGTTGAGTTCAACACCCATTCAAACCACCCATTTCCATATTGCTGGTTAATATATTATCAACACATTCAAATTGAAACGAGTGACCCAAATCGCTTCCATGTCCAAAATTAAATGAAAAAAATTTCATTCAAATACTACAAAGTTACAATTACAAAAATACAGCAAACAAAGAGCAAAGTGGCTTGTGCACTACACAGCAATCTGAAAAAGAATTCAACTTGATACAGAGCCGAGAAAAAAGCTGACAGCCTAGTACTCGTCGAGCTGTTGCGACATAGAGGGACAAGTCTTCTTTGGTCAAGTGGTTGCTAGACGTAATTTTGTCTCCAAATGCAGCACAACCCGATGTGTAGATTAGTCTGGCACCCTGTGTTTGTTGGGACACAAAATGGCCTCTAATCGCCAGTTGGGATAAATTTTCCGTATGCACCACCACTTTTTCACCCAATTTTACAAAAAGGGATATCTCATTGAGGTAAATTAGGTCCGTCTTATTTCATATCGAATGACAAAGTCGTGGCGCCATACAGAAACTTTTCCGCAAGTTGTCATAACTCCCCCCATTTATGGCTCTTGTACTAGAACAGCACCCTCTATAAATGTGATTATCTTGTCAATGTTGGCAACAGATTCACCAACAAATTTTAAATAAACTTCCTATGTGAATCTTTAGACTCACCTCTTTGACATCATCTTGACATCCGCACTCGCTGCACTTCTTGGTGCCGAACACCTCGCACTCTACGGCACGGTGTCTGATGCGATCTCTCTCCCTGCATGCCGCATCGCAGTACACCGGCTGAGGGCAGTAGTCGCAGTACATGACGCGGCCTGAGGGAAGCTTCTCCTCGCAACGCCAGCATCGTCCGCGTGGAATATCCATGTTCAAGAACCTGGTGTGATGGGTCACAATAACAGTTTCCATTATAAACTCACAGAGCAGTATTTAGCACAAGGAAACACATAAAAACAGGAAGGTTTAATTCTAGAAAGCTAACTGGCTCCTCAATAAAGTCAATTAGTTTGATGGCATTAGTCATATAATATTATGACAAACATTCCATGAAAGACATTTTTAAATAATGTGAATATTATGCGAAACATCGTCATGGCTATCACACAGCAATAACTCACAGTCTCATTCATAATACATAACATGTACAGTTTGTACATGTATACACAATATGTACATTATAAACAATATTAAATGACAACAATTGAACATTATTCAACTCTGAGCATACTGATCGAACCGTCGAGTTGAAACCAAAGGTTCTTTTCAGAACCACCCCAACTCATTACAGATAGTCATTACATGGTGCTACCGCAAACCTTACCATATTGTATTTCCATCGTCCATGCAAAGTTTCAAATCCTTCTTATTAATATTATTCAACTCAATAACATTTTATTTCATCGTGACGGTAAAACAGAACATGTACAGGTTATTATAAGAGTAGGCATATATCTATAAGGTATAAACAATGAATGTCACAATAAACACAGGATCTAAGGAAATTACAATGCCTAAATAGACATATCAGCATTGTACAAACAACCATAGTGCTTTTAAGTTTTCCCCACGACACTGTCCAGACAATGACTTTGGCATGACAATAGAAAACAATGAGGGTGATCAGATCAAATATGAATAATATTTGAGACGATTGAAACTACCTTACAAAACTATTGGTCCCATTTTGTACAGTGCATGGTATTATTGGTTAATTTGAAACCAACAATAACAACACTCTTTGGGGAAAACTGGCTGAACTGCAGCTACTTTGACAAAACAAAAGATAAAATTTAGCAACACAAAATGAATGGTCAGAAAATTTACTTAATTTAATAAGTTATAAACAAAACATTAATTTTAAACTTAAAATGCCACATGAGATTTTACCATTCATTCTCAATAAAAAATCCTGTGGTAGAAGGATATTAGTTTCAGTCCTGTGCAGATAATCCGACCAAAGATTGTTTTGGACTATCCGACATAAAGGTGTACAAACCAATAAAGATTCCCATAGCTAGCTGTGATGGCAAGTTGAGCCACTTGAGGGCGCTATTTGATTCATCAAAATCAAACTGTAGCAGAATCCGAGCGAACAAAAAAGGGTGTTTTTATACTGTAAGATTAAAATAGGTATAGAATAAATGAACCTTGGAATAAATTGAACTTGAGGAACTGTGTGGCTTTAATACATGCACGGGATTTCCCACGCACGTATAGGTCCAGCTTGTATATTTATAAAGTATTAATGGAAAAGTTTCCGTATGGCGCCACCACTTTTTCATTCGATATGAAATAATATAGTATCTAATTTACCTCAATGAGATATCCTTTTTTGTAAAAATTAGTGAAAAAGTGGTGGCGCCATACGGAATGTTATCCGTATTAATATTATCCTCCATGATATTATAGACCTATCTGACTCCGAGTGCAATTGTTTTTTTACGAGTCTGTTTCATATCTACATGGTCGTTCTCTGCCATGTGTTGTCTGTCTGCACTTGCAGTTATTTATAATAATGTCAAGGGTTCCATGTCAAGCCTTACACAAGTTGCGATAACGTGGCCCTCCTCTCCGCCGTCGGGAGGAGGGTTCTTTATCGCAACTAGCCTTACAGTTACACAAGTTACAAACATTAGTTCATTATTACCATAGTAAGTACATTCATTCATTACATGTCACGACGCCGTCCCAACTCACCTTGCTTGGCAAAGGGAAACTCCGTCACTATAATATTGTCCAGGTCGTCTCTAGTGTCTATAGCCAGCTCTCCAAATCAATCTGGGATTCTGTGAATATTATTATGGGAAGGGAATGAAGTGCGTAGAATGTATGCTACTCTTTGAACCCCTCCGGCACAAAGAATGGTAAATTATACACCCTTTTGTTGATTTCACTGTGCTGGAAGTTTCTATGACTGTGAAAAACACATTATGCGCACAGTGATTGCGAAATGTGCGTGTTTTATACAGGAATAATCCATATTTTTACTAGAGGGTCGTTTTCCTTATTGGATTGCTCTACACAGTGTCTTTGTTCACATTATCTTATAACTAAAATTCTGCAAATTTAAGAGAAAAGGAAAGTGTGAATATATTTCACAGAAATGGTGATAGAGTAGTGCTGAAATCACACAACATTTGTATAACACTAACACAAGGTACAAAGTACACCCCTTTTGGAATATTGGATCAACCCTAGACCTTTCATTGCGTTTATAGGGGAATAACCTTGTACGTGGAACAGATTTCGCAATTCAAGTACAGCGTTTGGATTATTACATAGTTTTATTTGATAGTCAATACCGCGGGGTAACATTAAACCTGTGAAAATTTGTGATGAATCAGTCATCAAAATAATGCAAGAAATCAACGAAGAAAATAATGAAGAATTCAAAGACAAGCAGGTCGCTTCACCATAAATAACTACAGTGGAACGCCAGGTACATAGTCACCAGTATACTAGCAGATTAGCTGGAAACCACTAGAAATAAGAAGGAAAGCTAGAAGACAAGCTATGTTCTACAAACTCGTCAATAATTTAGTTGAAATCCCTCTTTAAGACTATGCACAACATTCTACTCGACCCTCCAGAAAACACTATCTTCAATTCCATCAAATTCGTCGCACAACCAAAATCTACGGCAGCAGTTTTTTTTTCCGGCCGCCATCAAGACTGGAATGCCTTACCCGGTAGTGTGATTTCCAGCAACTCATTAGATATCTCCAAAGACACTCTCGCTAAGCACTTCGCAAATTAAGCCATCCCATCCAGACAATGCGCAAAGCTGGTGTGATGTGTCTTTAGGCAACTATTACAGATACAGATACAGAAAAAGGCCTTTGATGCATGGCTTTCAAATCACACCGGGAACTGGATGAAACTTTTCTCAGATTCAAAGTGTTATCACTTTATTTAAAAACTACATGTTTCTAAAAATGTTATACAATTATCAATAGTTCTCCAGTGGACACTAGTATTAGTAAATACTCAAAATAATTATTAGCATAAAATCTTAATTGGTAACGAATAATGGGGAGAGGTTGATAGTACAAAACATTGTGAGAAACGGCTCCCTCTGAAGTATAGTTTTCGAGAAAGAAGTAATTTTCCACGTACACACATGTATGTGTTTTATAGACCTCAGATTTAGAATTTTTTGAGGTCTCGAAATCAAGCATCTGAAAGCACACAACTTTGTGTGACAAAAGGACGCTTTTTCCTTCATATTAATTTTGCAACTTCGACGGCAAATAATTGAGCTCAAATTTTCACAGGTTAGTTATTATGCATAATATGATACACCAAGTGAGAAGACTGTCCTTTGACAAGGTGTGCAGTTTCTTCATGGTTTTACACTGTTGGAGATAATAATAAAAGTGCATCCCGCTTACCTACTATTGGTAATTTTGTTTTATTGTCAAAGACAAGTCTTTCTCACTTGGCGTTTCTCAACACGCACAATTTTTTGTTTTACTTTGAAAATTTGAGCTCAATTGGTCGTCGAGGTTAGCTAAATACAGCATTTTTTTGTAGATCTTGGTATTTATTCTTAATTCTCAACGCCCAACGAGAAAGAAGATGATGATGAAGAAGATGATTGTTAAACAATCTGCTTAATTAAATACCCTGCTCAAAGTACCGGTGGGATTCGAACCGGGGTCAAAGGCAAGGCAAGACACCAACATGACTGCCAAAGTAGTTTCTATCCCCTTGACTGATGGGAATTAAAACATCCTCACAAGATTGGTTCAGAAAAAAAAGCAATTTGCATAAGACGAAAAATCAACAGTTATATCAGTGTTGAAATCGATAAATAAGTCTTCCTTGTGTTGACCCCTGTTCAAACTTGCACAAGAAAGAAACACACATATATATGTCATTTTGATTGTATTCTTGTATGTTTAAATACCATGGAAACTATGATAGGCTGCTATTGATATTTAAAGGTGCACACCAACTCAGCCAGTTGGAAAAGAACAAGAAAATAGGGAATGACATTGCCTTTAAGACCATAATTTACAATATCAAGTGCTTTGATAACGTATTTGTAAAAATATTATTTAGATGTACATTATTACTTGTAGACCTTCCTTTTTGTGTTATTGCAACCTTAACAAATTCACTTCTAACATGCGACAATCATTCTGTTGAATTATGCATGATGTGTCCTATGGCTAGTGACCCTTGACCTGTTGAGTTAACGATAATACATGTCCTAACATGGCGACGTCCAGAATATGTTCAACGTGTGTCTTGGTCCATTTGGGTCATAAAACTGAGTAAGTCGAACAAAATAATTATATATCTACACCTTCCACCGGCATATCATTAAACAAACCCATAAACAAAAGACAATACACCTATACCCTTAAAAGCCCCACCGATTAAAGAAATTATGATTAGATTATTATTCTAATATTTACAACTGGGGTTAATTTGTAATAGAAATAGGCCTTTAAAAGTTTTCGTTTCGTGAATTCATCTTGGTCTTTGTTTAATCCCAACAAAGAAACAAACAAATTAAACCATCGACACTAAACCATGACGTCATCATTAGGGGGGTTTCCTTCAGTTTGGAGAGCCGCATATTCTGCAGGGGACTTGACAGTTTTGTCGTCATCTTTAGTGTTGCCGGCACAGCAAAGCTTCAAGCCTGCTCCCTCTGCGAATATAAATGAAAAACACACAAATAAACTTTAACAAATTTTTAACAAAACAATTTCAATACAATTTTCTAACTATAAATTTACGGTTAGAAGGTTCTCCATGTTGATGAATCAAAATGTAGTTATTTATCTGTGAAGTTAATAATTCACTAACTATAACAATCACTGTAAAAACTATGTCTAATGTTTAAACACAAAATGTTGTACCCACTTTTTAAACATGTTTAAACATGTTTATCATTTTGACACCTACTTAAAGGCACTGGACACCTTTGGTAATTGTCAAAGACCATGCAGTATTCTCACTCTGTGTATCTCAACGTATGCACAAAATAACAAACCTGTGGAAATTTGAACTCAATTGGTCGTCGAAGTTGCGAGACTAATAATTAAAAAGAAAAAACACCCTTGTCTCAAGAAGTTGTGTGCTTTATGCTTGACTTTGAGGTCTCGAAATCAAATTCAAATATATTATGTGAGTGGAAAATTACTTCTTTCTCGAAAACGACGTTACTTCAGAGGGAGCCGTTTCTCACAATGTTTTATACTACCAACAGCTCTCCATTGCTTGTTACCGAGTAGCCTTATGCTAACAATCATTTTGAATAGCTACCAACAGTGTCCAGTGCCTTTATATTGTTTGTAGGATTCTCACACACAAAGGAATCTAAACATATTTTAGGTTATACATGTGAACAAAAGTGGGTACAAAACATAATGCTTAAAGGCAGTGGAAACTATTGGTAATTACTCAAAATAAATAATAGCATAAAACCTTTCTTGATTACGGGTAATGGGGAGAGGTTGATGGTATAAAACATTGTGAGAAACGGCTCCCTCTGAAGTGCCATAGTATCGAGAAAGAAGTAATTTTCCACGAATTTGATTTCGAGACCTCAGATTTAGAACTTGAGGTCTCGAAATCAACCATCTAAACGCACACAACTTCGTGTGACTATGTTTTTTTTTTCCTTTCATTGTTATCTCGCAAGTTCGATGACCGATTGAGCTCAAATTTTCACAGGTTTGTTATTTTATGCATATGTTGAGATACACCAACTGTGAAGGCTAGTCTTTGACAATTACCGATAGTGTCCAGTCTACTGCCTTTAACTATTTTAAGAGTGTTTTTTTGTCTTCAAATGATTGAAGGGCTTACTTCCGAACTGTTCCCCTTCCTCGAGGGTGTCGGGCAGGTTGAAGCCCAGTGTTTCCGGGAGCAGCAAGGTGAGAAGTCCGGCCAGTACGGAGCTACCACCGAAGACACACAGTGGAAGAGGATACCAGTACTTGCCCAAGATGAGTATGATGGGGGCGAGGATGCCACTTACACGGGCAACCATGGAAGACATGCCCATGCCCATTGTCCTGTTGGAATCGGAAGAAGAAAAAAATCGAGTACAAATTCGCACTTTTCGAGTGGACATTTTCTAGTTATTATTATTATTTATTTGACCCACAAAACAACCACACAATTACAAAGGAGCAAATACTAGAAGATAAAGAGAAAGAATTACTAATTTAAAACAAAACAAGTAAGCTTTATAAAACAAACAAGTAAGTTAGAAAGTGTTAAACAATAATTAAAGGGAATGTACACGTTTTGTATTTACTCAAAAACAAATATTATCTTAAACTGACTTGGAAACGATCATTGAAGAGCTGTTGATAGTATATAAAACATTGCAAAAAAACGGCTTACTATGAAGTAGCATAGCTTTAGAGAAAGAGGTAATTTCTCACTCAAATAATAAAAGACTTCTAGCCAGAAGTCTTTTATTCATATGAAAGCACACAAATTCGTCCAACAGGGTGCTTTTTCATTCATCACTTTCTCGCAACTTCGAAGACCAACAACAACTGAGCTCAATTTTCCACAGGTTTGTTATTTTATGCTTCTATTGCGGTACACCAAGTGAGAAGACTGGTATTTTGATAATTACCAAACGTGTCCGGTGCCTTTTAGTAAAAAAAGTAAATAGTGAACGTAACAGATAACAAATATTAAGTAAGAACAGTTTATAGGCAGCTTATAGCAATGGTCGACTCTCGCGTATATCAAACTCGTGGAAAGATGTTGAACCAAAACTATCCGTTATGAAATCAAATCGTTTTGCAATATATAGGTTTTCTCTGTTAATTTCGGCAAATGAGCAGTTAATTTAACCATCAAGCTATTCTGTTTCGCGCGAAATCGGATGCTACTGAAAAGGGTCATTCGATTTCGTTTTATGGTTAGTCAAATGTATTGTTGCATCATCCGATTTTAACAAAAAAAATCATTCAATTTAAGAAATCATCTAAGCAGCATTCAAATTCGCAGACGCTTCTTGAGGCGTGTGTGTCACGAAAAAGAATGACGATACGCTAAATTTAACAGAATTCTAATGGAATTTGACTCGATTCAAAACGAAATTGATTGGTCGAATTCTGAATTTGAAACGCAGTAACAACTGGAGAGGCAAACTGCTTTGATTCGAACGCATGAAAATGAAATTGACTGCTCATTTGCCGAATTTGACCGAGAAAACCTATATTATTGTAGGCCTCTACAAAATTCTTGAAAATAACAATAATTATAGCAATTTGTTGGAAATACAATTTCAATGTTCACATTATCCCTATTAATTATTGGTAAAAGTTTACATTTGGAATTAATAGAATTAGCTGTTGCAAACCAATAAAAGTTCACGGGCTGATGTTTCGACTCTAGCAGAGTCTTTCTCGACTCTGTTAGGGTCAAAACATCAGACCAAAATATTCTTTCCATTACTTATTGTGCTTAAACAGCTCTATGAAATTTAACACCTTTTTACATTGCTCTTGTCGCTGAGAAAAACGGAACAAAAATGTCAGACAAGAACATCAGAAACATAAGGGGCAAATATTACCACAGATATCTGAAAAGACAGAGAAGTTATAACATTTGTAAATGAAATATCTCGTTCATGATCATAGATTTACATGTACACGGTCTAATGATGATAGTATGAAATGTCATACTTTGATGAGAAACTAACTTCCCGCGACCCAGATGGCCGATCGATCTCAAACTTCTACATGTCACTTTGTCAGTTTATGTATATTGTTGATAACTTAAAGTGCTCACTGCCAGAAACTATTTTGTTAACAAAACAAATTTTGTAATGCTCCTTTAATAATAAAAAAGAAAAAAATATACAAACCTTGTGACGGTAGGGTAAAGCTCAACGGAATATAAGTAAATTAAATTAAAGGCAGCAGCAGCAGCAAACTTTCCAACCATAGCCACAACAGCTCTAGCCACACCGGGTGCTGTAAATAAAATGAACAACAGACATACAAACAATCAATGTTTAAACAATATTCATTTAATAATAGGAACCTCCATTACGGTAAAAAGGGTGTGTGTTACCAATAACTATTTATCCCCCTACTCCTATGGCTGAAACAGGGTTACTCCCTTTACAGCCTGTAAGGATGTAGTCATGGGTATCATCCACTAGGAGCTACCTACTCTTAGGGCTGAAACAGGATTACCCCCTTCATAGCCTGATGTAAGGATGTAGGCATGGGTATCATCCACTAGGAGCTACCTACTCCTGGGGCTGAAACAGGATTACCCCCTTCATAGCCTGATGTAAGGATGTAGGCATGGGTATCATCCACTAGGAGCTACCTACTCTTAGGGCTGAAACAGGGTTACCCCCTTCATAGCCTGATGTAAGGATGTAGGCATGGGTATCATCCACTAGGAGCTACCTACTCCTGGGGCTGAAACAGGATTACCTCCTTCATAGCCTGATGTAAGGATGTAGGCATGGATATCATCCACTAGGAGCTACCTACTCCTGGGGCTGAAACAGGATTACCCCCTTCATAGCCTGATGTAAGGATGTAGTCATGGGTATCATCCACTAGGAGCCATCTACTCATGGGGCTGAAACAGGGTTACCCCCTTCACAGTCTGTAAGGATGTAGGCAAGAGTATCATCCACTGGGGGCCACCTACTTCTGGGGCTGAACAGGGTTACCCCTTCACAGTCTGTAAGGATGTAGGCATTGGTATCATCCACTAGGAGCCACTCCCTGGGCTGAACAGGGTTACCCCTTAGCCTACCCCCTTCACAGTCTGTAAGGATGTAGGCATGGGTATCATCCACTAGGAGCTACCTACTCCTGGGGCTGAAACAGGGTTACCCCCCCCCCTTCATAGCCTGTAAGGATGTAGGCATCGGCATCATCCACTAGGAGCCTGGATGGTAGAGCAGAAAGCACTACCTCCCCAACTTTACGAAGCAATTATGGTTAGATTCCTTGCTTACGGACACTATTAGCATAACCGGGACTCGAACCCACACTCTGCTGATCAAACACCAGAGCTTGGATCCGGTGCTTTTTAACCGCTGGGCCATGACACGCCATTTTGCTGCACACCGGGGCCCATTTTGAAGCACAAACAAACAGCTAAGCACAACAGAATTATGCTTACCAGAATAAGGTTACCAGCAAAATACTAGAGTGGCCTTCAGGCCTTGTGTATCTGGTGACTTGCATTAAAACAAAAAATGTACTCACGTATAAACATAGTAACGAGACAGGCAACACCACTTGTTGTATAAGCGGATGACGTGGTGAAACGTCTTCCACAGCGGTCAACCATCCACCAACTCAATAGAATGCCTGGTATCTCGATACCACCAGAAACAAAGCCAGCAACATAGTCGTTTATACCGAGGGCAGACGTACTAAGAGACAATCCATAGTATACCATATTCACAACAAACCTGCAGGGAAATAGATAATTTTCGAATATTATTTTTTGAATTGTTAAAAATGAAAACAGATTTTGTTTAATGTTTTTTTAATTATATATAATATATATATTTTGTTTATAAATGCAAGTCGCAAGACACCCAAAGCCTGAAGGCCACGTCAAGCGGGCTACAAATTAGCTTGTTTCCCCCCACCTTCAAAACCCTTTTGCAAGATTGCATATGATCATAGAATAACCATTGACAATTTTGAAATCTCTAAACAAGTGTACCAAACAAGGTATCAACGATTTACTATGAAACGAAACTTAAATTGAGAGTTTGTTTTTATGTATTTTATGTATAAACTCCTCACTTACCAATCATAGCAAATGATCAAACTTTTCTTTCGCAGATTCGGAGTCCGCAATAGATCAAGTTGGGTTATAGGACGAGTAGTAACCTTTTCCTCTGTCTGACCGTGGGGTACCTAAACAGATTGGTCAGTTGTGTTATATAACTATTAAATCATCGTAGTAGTAGTACAAGTGATGTTAAATAAGTAGGATTTGAAACTTTTCATGGTGTAAATACGACATGGAAAGGTTTGTGGTAACACCATGTACTGACATCTCTAATGAGTTAAGGTGGTTCTGAAAAGAACCGTTGGTGATCAAATCGTCGAGTTGAAACCAACGGTTCTTTTCAGAACCACCCCAACTCAATAGAGATAGTCATTACATGGTGTTACCACAAACCTTTCCATATGATGTTAAATGGATACAATAAATACACAAAATACAATGAAATAAAGTTAATAAAAGAAACTGGCTTTAAATTGCGAGGTGATGTTTGTCAGCTGCACTCACATCCCCAACATGGGACCAATCAAAACACAGATGTGGACAGCTACGTCACTGCACGTTTATCCAATGCCATCATTGTATCCAATAATACCATCGGTTCTGAAAGTACCCGTCTTAGGGGACCAGTCTGGTTTAGAGGCAGTCGGTCCCTGACGAATTCGGCAATTGAGGGCGCTATAACACAATTACGCCGCTACACCTTCCCCTTTAAGCTCACCTTAGTTTTCTCCTCGCCCTCGTCAAACAAATTTTCCGGAACTTGGGTCTTATTCACTCTGGCGATCCTTTCTAGGATTTTTTTGGCTTCGCCGAACCTGCCCTTCGAGATGAGCCAGCGTGGAGACTCTGGGAACCAACTTAAGATGAAATGAGACCGGAAAACAATTGAATGAAAGCAACAGTTTGAGCAGGCTCACGGCCTTCAAACTGATATTTAAATTTTGTTGATATCTTATTGCTTCTTGAGATATGAGTTTTTGAATTGTTTAACTTCCGGTTTCGACTGGAAGTAAAGGTAAAATGCGGCCACGTTGTGCAAGACATCTGTTAAACATCTCAATCGCTTTCATATGTTGCAAAGTTCTTGTTTGTAGCATTTTTGGTTTTCAAGATATTCATTTTCCAATTATTTAAGGTTCATCTAACGTAATGACATCATCAATGACGTCATCTTTCCAAAAATAATGGCAGTTTCATCTACTCACTATTGCCTATGTACGTAGGATAAGTTTTAAGTTTGGAAAAGCTTTACTTTTGTTTAAAATTGCTGGCAAAGGTTGAGGGAGAAAGAAGAAGACGAGGGAAAAAAAACCTTAACAAAAACAATAGTAAGCCGAACACCTAAAAAAAAGAAAACACTCAACAATAACAATAGTTTTATACTTATACTAATTAACATTAGTGGCTTCTTAAACAACGCTCATATCCGTCACTTATACTCACTTTAGTGTGACAGTCATGGCGCTTCAGCATTCAGTATTTTCCTTCAAGATACATGCGGGACTACGTTTGAGTTATGAGACCAACTCCTTGTTTCATACCACCATGTAATGGCGTACCCCCTTCTCTTTACGATAAAAGTGCACTGGGTGATTGTACGTGCGTTAGACAACACACAGGACCTACGGCTTTACGTCCCATCCGAAGGACGAAGCAATAATGGTATTGCTTAATACGGACACAGGGACTGGGACGACTCTGCTGATCATAAACAACGGAGCCTGAGTCCGGTGCACTTAATCACTCGGCCATGACACGCTATATATTTCCTTTACCGACGTTTTTTACAAAAAATATATACATGCAAACAGAACTGTTTACCGATAACCAGAGCCAATAAAAAGTAATGGTTTTAAATTTACATCAACTTTTTACTACCCCAAATAAAACAAAACAATACAAAAAATATTATTGTCCAAACACATTCAACATCGATCCAAAAGCAATTAACAAACAGACGTTAATCTACTAGCTTCGTGATGGGATTACATTTTGAACTCTTACCCAGTCAGTTTGTGGTTTATAGCTTGATATTTGAAATAGATAAAGAGCTTATACTTAAGGTGACCCCTGGCTTCCGCTTACCAGGTTGTACCGGGGAAAACATTGTATGGTCCCTGGCTGCACGGCAGTTATCAGTTAGCATGGTTTCGATGAAAGAAGGCGGGGAATTAAAAAACGAGCATTATTTTCTACTCACAAGAACAGCATGAAAAACGGTAGGAATGGCAGAGACATCGTCAACTGCAGGTCTCGCCAATCACGTATGAGGTATGCAAGACAAACCAACACCATGTAACCGACTGAGAAGGCCATGGCTGACACGCTGCCGTACATGACACGCTGTTTGGGGCCCACTAGTTCGCTACCTGTAGGGTTACACAACAAAAGAAGTTACAGAATAGGTTTACAAAATAGGTAATAGGTTACAAAATAGATTAAAAAATAGGTTACCAAATATGTTTCCAAGATAACTTGAAAGAGTTCAATTCAATTCAATTCAATTCACATTTATTTCCATACTGACAAAAACACAGCACTACAGAATGCATACACAATGTAATAGCAAACAGAGTAGTCTTTGACAATTACCAATAGTGTACATGGTGTCTTAAACATCAACAGCCGAAAGTGGTTACCTGCCATACAAACAAACTGTTACGACTGTATTTATGTGTAATACCTTGTGCACAACAGATTAAACTATGCCTGTTTCTTTAAAGTTTATACAGTCAAATACAATATAACCATGCTTCGTCCTTCGGATGGGACGTAAAACAGTCGGTCCCGTGTGTGACCCATATACAAGAATTCAGTGCACTTATCGAACAGAGAAGGGGTTCGCCAGGCTGTGGCTGCTAATAATGCGCCGTAGCACATTGTAGACACTTATAAGGTGCTACATAAATGGGTCTCAGAATTTACAACTTTAAATAACCCCTCTTTCTGTAAATGTATGTAAGCGCCTCGAGTACGTGCGCCATATAAGACTTCGATATTACAAAGAAAAGGAACAGTGTTGAGGCTTTGATAAGCCGAGGCCAGAGACCATGGATAAACGGTATTCTTCAACAATGGCATTCCACACGCGTTAACTCTATAGTTCACTCACTTCTGCAGTTGGACCGCTGTTAAAACAAAGAGCTTTGAGTCCTAAGTTAGGACTACAGTCCTACTAAAAACTTAAGGCCAGTCCTAAGCTTACTCGCCCTGACTCGAAATAAGACTAGTCTTAACTCTGGGACCGGTGGAATCTACTCCAGGAACCGTGGGAAAAAATTGTGCTCAGTCAAGCTACTCTGAAGCATGACAAAAACGACCCATTTTGAAAGTACTTTTTCTTTTTGCAGATCATTGTGAACCATTGTGTACAAAAAATGCTAGAATGCTTCAACTATGTGGTATCTGTGTCCATGGACTGATGATTAGAGCCGATGACTAGAGTTCCCATGCATGGGGACTTCGATGATCTGTTCAGAATGTTTACAAAAAGACTTTTGTCCCCCCCAAAACAGTTAATTTACCGGTAACAAAAATGCATTTCCATTAATCTCCACTGTGCCGTGTTGTTGGTTTGTTGCGCAAGGTCCTTTGTGAGGGTTTAAATGGAGATTCAAAGGCACAATTCGTATTTGATACCTTTTGTTTGTGGCCATGAAATGAATCACTACTCACTGTGAATAAAGATGTAGGCCTCATGGTCTATGTAATAATTACTCTGTAGAAGTTTCAGAATTCGTCAAGCTTTTGAGAGAGAAAACCGTAACAATCACAGAGCGATATCTTCATAGCAGAGTCGCGTAACGACGGTATTATTTTAGTATTTACCTCACAGTACTGGAGTGCGTTTTGGCGACCCCAACCAAAAACTGTTTCTGACGTCATAACCAAAACGGTAACCGAGCATACAACTCGGTTATCGTTCAGTCTGAACAGCAGAACCAACGACCAACAACAGTTTTTGGTTGGGGTCACCAAAAGGCACTCCATGTAGTATACCAGATGCTATGTTGTACATGCTACAAGCCTTTTGCCATCATTATCTTCAAACCGTGTAAGTTTAATGTAAACTTGTGGATATTGTGCCTTGTGCTACAAAAAGTACCCAAACTAAGATCCCCTATATTGTTCTGTTCGTCCATGAACCGTGGGCTGAAATTTCACATAAAGGGACAAACTCGACGACGGACTAACTCTAATAATCACTTTTGTTGTTGTTGCAACTGATCAACAACTTACTATAATACACAACTACCATAAACTTATAAAATGCATACGTTTGGTAACCACTCTCATAGCAATTGTACATTGGTAATTACTCAAAATAGTTATCATCATAAAACCTTTCTTGATTACAAGTGATGGGGAGGGGTTGATGGTATAAAACATTGTGAGAAACTGCTCCCTTTGAAGTGACGTAGTTTTCGAGAAAGAAGTAATTTTTCACGAATTTGATTTCGAGACCTCAAGTTTAGAAATTGAGGTCTCGAACTCAAGCATCAGAAAGCACACAACTTCGTGTGACAAGGGTGTTTTTTTCTTTCATCGTTATCTCGCAACTCCGGCGACCAATAGAGCTCAAATTTTCACAGGTTTGTTATTTTATGTATATGTTGAGATACACCAAGTAAGAAGAGTGGTCTTTAACAATTACCATTAGTGTCCACTGTCTTTAAACCTTACTTGGTAACGAGTAATGGAGAGCTGTTGATAGTATAAAACATTGTGAGAAACAGTAACGTAGTTTTCGGGAAAGAAGTAATTTCTCCCTATATTTTAAATCCCTCTGAAGTAACGTAGTTTTCGACAAAGAAGTAATTTTCCACGAATTTGACTTCTAGACCTCAGAATTAGATTTGGAGGTTTCCAAATCAACACAACTTCATGTGACAAGGGTGTTTTTTTCTGTCGTTATTACCTCGCAACTTTGACGACCAATTGAGCTCAAACTTTCACAGGTTTGTTATTTTATGCATATTATGTTGAGATACACCAAGTGAAAAGACTGGTCTTTGACAATTACCATAAAGTAGTGTTTGTTTCACCGTCAATTTTTGAAACCTGTCAGCCTCTTCCATTTCACTCATGCATTTGTACAGAGAGTGAATGGGAAAACATACCATAACTAATAGTTTCACGTTGTATTTGTCGTTTGGCAAGCATGCTACCAGAAAACTGGAGTAAGAGACACAGAACATTAAGACAAGCTGAATGGAGACGGGCTGGACGAAACACTGCCCGAAGACATGACAACAGATGGACAAAAAAAACTAATTGACTGGCAACCAAGGACAGGGAAAAGGAAAAGAGGTAGACAGAGAAGAAGATGGAGTGGTGTCAACAGGGTTTATTCGGGAACAACATAGACCAGAGGAACTGCAAGAAATAGAAATGAAGGAGGGCTACATCTTCATACACTGGATGAACACAGCGTGAAAGGATTTGGGTACTTTTTGTAACACAAATTACAATGTCCAGAGAGATGTTCATTAAATTTACACCGTTTGAAGATAATGATATACTCTGTAATGTAAAAGAGTGAAAAACACCACTCTTAACATTTCGAGCTGTCCCTCATATGGCTCTTCCTAAAGGGTGGTGGTTGTTTCACTCTTTTAGAGGGGTTTCACTCCAGGACAGAGTGACAAATCACTCAAAAAGATGCAAACTTAAATCTAAAAGAGTTGAAGACCACTCGAAAAAGAGTTGTCCCTCATATGGCTCTACAAAGAGTGCCTTTTCACTCTTTTCTATTAAGAGAGTAGTAAAAAACGTCATTATATTAGTTGCTGAGGTGCTGTAGTTTTTGAGAGATAAAATGAGTAAAACAATGTCAACGTATTGTACAATATTGATGCCATAAAAATAAACCGATTATAGTAATTATATTAAAAAAATAATTGAAAAAGGACGCAACAATACAAATAAAAGTAAACTTGCGGGTAAAACCATGTGTCGTCACTTTTGAGGGAGAGTTGGCCAAGAGCCATATTTGTTTTGGAAAAAGTACGTCCGCACTTCAGCACAAAGAGTTGTGGAGACTTGCTAATGTTGTTCTGTTATTCCCTTTCTATTATTCACTTCCCCTAAATAGTCCCCTTGCTCTTGTGTGAACCATGGAGGGGCGTGAACCAAGTTTAACAAATAGAACAGCAGCAGTCGGATGCTTGCCATAAGTGACAAATACAACGGCTGTTTGAGTATGTAAACTCAAATAACTCACCCTTCGTGCAAATTTATACATAGGTCTAAAAAAAAAAAAAAAACGTTATCATCTAAACGGCCGTTGACTTAATAACAATGGAAGAGGCAAGAGGTTTGAAATTATACGGTGGAAATTTTTGGAAAAGTGGTAAATAATTTGTTTCGAAAAGGCTTTTATAATTTATGGTAAGCTGTGGATCATTACAACATGACAAGTTATTATTATAATAAGTCCCTGGAGTTGATACCAGCAAGGTTGGCTGGCTCATGGACTATAATTGTTATAGTAAGCTAAAAATGATATAATAAAAGAAAAACATATGCCAAAAAGGGGCCACCATGTGGTTGTAGTTTGATGTTTCCAGTATTAAAGTCACCCATGCTTGCAATATGCATCTATTGAAGGGAACACAATGTCGTGCCAAAAACTCTTTCTATATTATTGTACATTGAACATTTACAATGTACATGGATTGTATTTCTGTACAGTGAATGCTTACTTTGATATTTCTATACTTGACATAGGACATTCACAGCGAATGTTTTACTATTTCTATATTGGACATTGGACATACGAATGTCCACTTTGATATTTACATATTGGACATGGGAAATTCGGTGTATACAAAACCATGTGATTGTCTAATGTCCAATAGAGAAATAACAAAGTAGACATTCGCTGTTCAAAACATACATGGTATGCATATGTCCAATATAGAAATAGTTAAAACATTCGCTGTACAAAACTATGCGAATATGTCATGTCCAACTTCACTGTCACGGGAAAACAAACAATGCCTATACCCCATACATAGATTATCAGGAAAGATCCATAGCTGCGCAGCATTTTGCTGTGATGAAACTTATTCAAGTGAACATTGAGAATTCATGTATGTCTGTACAGTTGCCATTTATATATTGGACATGAGACATTCGCTGTACAAAACAATGTGAATGTCTAGTGTCCAATATCAAACTAACTTCACTGCCAAGGAGGGAGGGAGGGGGGGGGTTTGCTTACCTAAAACATAGGTCATTAGAAAAGCTCCATAGCAGCAGTTTGCTGTGACGAAGCGCAGTAAAGTGAACACCTCAAAGCTTGGTGAAAATGACGTCACTATGGAAGAGATGGAGACCCCAATAAGACACAAGAAAAACGTCTTTCGTCTGCCAATCCTGAACAGAAATTATAATATTTTGCTTTCATTTGGTTGTTAAACAATGCGAAATATATCTATGCAAGAAACACATCGAGTCTTGCAGGAGCAACCCAAAGGACACTTCAGCTATAGCCATGGCTCAATTTCAGAGCTGCTTAAGAAGAAAATATCGCTGAAACAAAATTTCTGCTGAGCAGAAATGAACAGGATACCAGTCACAAATTGTACATTGGTATTTTGCTAACCAGGTAAGCACAATTAGTAAGCATAATCTGTTTGTGCTTAGCTACTTTGTTGAAGGTCAAGCGTCTGTATGAAATTGGGCCCTGCTTGTGATAGCGATAACCAGCAGTGCATATACAAACCAAAGTTGGCCTTAACTTTCTTAATAGATTAAGTCAAACTCAAACCACAGGGAAACCAAACTCTCCCTAGGAAATCATCATAAAATTCGTTCACCCACCCTTCAACCAATAAGGACTGTTACAAGTTTTCCTTTGTTCCAAGAACACTCGATGAATGGAACCGCCTGCCAGTTTGTATAAGAGAAGCTCCTTCAATAGGAGACTTTCCAACGCTAGGCGGCAGCAGACATACCGGGTAAATTTCCATTGTTTAAGTAGTTCTGAACATGCGCATAATTCTGAGAACAATGGATTTACCCGGTAAGTCTGCTGCCCTCTATCGTCCCAGAAAGTCTCCCATTGACTCCATTCAAGACTAGGCTAGATACAAATGACCACTTTCATAAGGGGAGCTCACCACTAAGTTTTGTCCACTCGCCACACCACACCTGCAACTTATATATCCTGTGAGGAGTTTGTTGCAGTATTTGACAGATACAGATACAGATACTTATCACATAAATATCCCCTATACAAAAAATAGAGTGGTTCTCCACCCTTGTGGACTTACCAGTCTCCAACGGATCCCCATATGATTGACCCGGTGAGCAGACCAGCGAACCATACAGACTGTGCAACACCGGGTAGATCCTCCCGTTCGCAAACTAGGCTGAACTGTGCAAACAGAATATGAAATGCACAATTTAAAAACGAGTAAAGGCCCGGTCACAGTTTTTTAATTTTATGCATATTATGTTGGGATTCACCAAGTGAGAAGACTGGTCTTAGGCACTTTCAGGTGTCCCGTGCATTTTAATTCTAATCATTACCGTTATTCTGTACATTGATATAACATGTATTAGTCTATTATTAAGGCCCGGTTACACAGGCACCGATAACGAGAACGAAAACGAGGACGATAAAAATGCACTCCCTCGATTGGTTATAACCGTGGGCGTATTCTGCGTGGAGCAATTCAACCAATCGAGGGCGTGCATCTTTATCGTTCTCGTTTTCGTTCTCGTTTTCGTTCTCGTTATCGGTGCCTGTGTAACCGGGCCTTAATAATAGACTAATACATGTTATATCAATGTACAGAATAACGGTAATGATTAGAATTAAAATGCACGGGACACCTGAAAGTGCCAAAGACCAGTCTTCTCACTTGGTGAATCCCAACATATGCATAAAATTAAAAAACTGTGAAAATTTGAATTCAATTGGTCGTCGAAGTGGCGAGAGAACAATGGAAGCAAAATACCATTGTCGCTCAAGTTGTGAGCTTTCAGATGCTTGAATTGTGAGGTATCCAATTCAATTCAAATATTTTAGTGAGAAATTAATTCTTTCTCGTAAACTATCGTTACTTCAAAACAAAGTTGTGTGCTTTCAGATGCTTGATTTCTTTCTCGAGAACTACAAACGTTACTTCAGAGGGAGCCGTTTCTCACAATGTTTTATGCTATCATCAGCTCCCCATTACTCGTTACCAAGTGAGTTTTTGTGCTAACAATTATTTTTGAAGAAATAACAATTATTTTGAAATACCAATAGCGTGCAGTGCCTTTAACGCTTTATCACATACAAAGGAATGCTCCAAAGCGTGAAGTAACAAACAAAAAGGGGGAAAACGACAAGGTAAGCCTAGATACATCATTTTTCTCCCCAAAATAACTTTGCATTGTCGTTAAACAAAGTACCCAATGCTCGCACAGCCCAATGTATTCACAGGGTTTGTCTTAAACCCTTCAGTGAACTTTTTTACGGGGGTCGGTCGGACAACAATTCGACCCTTGGCCATTGATACTAAATATAATAATTGGCCCCCTTTATAAATAAGGAAATACTAAAACTAACACGATTAGGCCTATGGAGTATACGGACAAGGTGGTAAAAGTAGCTTTTAGTAAAGTTCATAGACCCGAGGGGGGAAATGGCACCCGAGGCGAAGCAGAGAGTGCCATTTTCTCAAAATATTGCATGATGAAGGGAAAAGAGCTAATTTATGTGGACCAAAATAAAGAGAGTATAATAATGGCTGTCAGAATAAATGGCTTTAGAAGACAGCCTAGACAGACAAACTACAAACATTGAGACAGACCATTGAGACAGACTAGCCTTCACAGTTGGTGTATCTCAACATATGCATACAATAACAAACCTGTGAAAATTTGAGCTCAATTGGTCATGGAACTTGCGATATAATAGTGAAAGAAAAAAAAACCCTTGTCACACGAAGTTGTGTTCGTTTAGATGGTTGATTTCGAGACCTCAAGTTCTAAATCTGAGGTCTCGAAATCAAATTCGTGGGAAATTACTTCTTTCTCAAAAACTATGGCACTTCAGAGGGTGCCGTTTCTCACAATGTTTTATACTATCAACCTCTCCCCATTACTCGTCACCAAGAAAGGTTTTATGCTAATAATTATTTTGAGTAATTACCAATAGTGTCCACTGCCTTTAATGGTGCAGCCATCTTGAATTTCTCCTATTGATATTAGTGTTACCAAACCGAGGCTGGAAGAACGAAATAGTCTGGTTCCATTTTCAAAATGATTATTAGCATTCATTATTATAATCGATATCGAGGAACATGACCAAGATGGAGGCAGCCTGATAAAGGTCTATAGGCACAGGGGTCGATTGCACAAAGAACTTAGGTCTAGTCCAAGGAGATAAAAAAGAGCTAGTCCCAACTAAGGACGTAACTCGTACTATTTTTATTTTTTTTAATTAAAGGCATGGACACTATTAGTAATTGTCACAGACCAGTCTTCTCACTTTGTGAATCTCAACATATGCATAAAATAACAAACCTGTAAAAATTTGAGCTCAATCGGTCGTCGAAGTTGCGAGATAATAATGAAAGGAAAAAAACACCCTTGTCACATGAAGTTGTGTGCTTTCAGATGCTTGTTTTCGAGACCTCAAAATTATTCTAAATCTGAGGTCTCGAAATCAACTTCGTGGAATACTTCTTTCTCGAAAACTACGTTACTTCCGAGGGAGCCGTTTCTCACAGTGTTTTATACCATCATTAGCTCCCCATTATACTCATTACCTACATATAAGGATTTATGCTAATACATATTTTGAGTAATTACCAATAGTGTCCGCTGCATTTAACTAATTGTAGCAGTTTAACCCCTGTGTTACAAATACATTGTTTTAATAAACCAGAAATAATAGTATTACAATAGAGTAAATGTAACCTTACATCTTGATTGATGGTTGATTTGTACTGGGATCGATCGAAGTTCCATCCCGAATCACAGCTGATGATGACATCTGACGAGGCAGAAGAATTTACTTCTGAGCCCCCTTCTCCCTCGGCGTATCGCTTGCACGAAGAGAGCACTAGCCTACCGTCAGAGTCCATCTCGTACGGGATGCTCCTGTCATTAATTTGTTCACTTTTATTTTATTTTTTGTTTATCTATTTATTTATTTATTTATTTCAAAGACACTGGACACTATTGGTAATGGTCAAAGACCAGTCTTCTCACTTGGTGTTTATCTCAACATAATGCACAAAATAACAAACATGTGAAAATTTGAGCTCAATTATTGGTCGTCAAAGTTGCGAGATAATAATGAAAGAAAAAACACCCTTGTCACACGAAGTTGCGTGCTTTCAGATGCTTGTTTTCGAGACCTCGAAATCTAATTCTGAGGTCTCGAGATCAAATTTCGTGGAAAATTACTTCTTTCTCAAAAAACTATGTCACTTCAGAGGGAGCCGTTTCTCACAATGTTTTATACTATCAACACAGCTCTCCAATGCTCGTTGAATACCAAGTAAGTTTTTATGCTCACAATTATTTTGAGTAATTACCAATAGTGTCCAGTGCCTTTAAATCTTTAGACATTACATAACGATGACAAGTTAGACAGGGGCTGTCAAGAACAAATAAAACTCAGCAAAAAAGATGTGTCCTCCCATGACCTTGCTCATTTTAAAATAGCAAAAATCCATAGAAATCTAAAATTGTATTGACAATTAAAACAAAAGATGGCAAGTAAAAGCAAAACCCAAATATACAACAAGGCCCATAGTTGTCAATTAGTGTAAGCAAACACCACAACGCAGACGAGATGAAATGGGAGGGGGGGGGGTTAGTACAAAATATAGATACATTAAAGGCAGTGGACACTATTGGTAATTACTCAAAATAATTATTGGCATAAAACCTTTCTTGGTGACGAGTAATGGGGAGAGGTTGATGGTATAAAACATTGTGAGAAACGGCTCCCTCTGAAGTGCTGTAGTTTTCGAGAAAGAAGTAATTTTCCACGAATTTGATTTCAAGACCTCAAGTTTAGAACTTGAGGTCTCGAAATCAACCATCTAAACGCACACAACTTCGTGGAACAAGGGTGTTTTTTCTTTCGTTATTATCTCGCAAGTTCGATGACCGACTGAGCTCAAATTTTCACAGGTTCGTTATTTTATGTGTTGAGATACACCAAGTGAGAAGACTGGTCTTTGACAATTACCAATAGTGTCCACTGCCTTTAAATAGATACAATATTTGTACAATTGAAAAAGGAAAGATCGAGGCCCGATTGAAGCACAAAAACGAAAAACCTAAAGTAATACAGAACCTGTTCTTCTGAGCTTCATCCGCATGGCACTCCAATGCATTCTCAAAACCAAGACTACTGCTACAGTTGGCTTCGACATCAGCTATTCCAGGAGTTTTACACCAATGATCCGTGGAAGCTCCTAGAAATACCTGCCCGATGAACTGGCAGCAAGCTGGCAGTTGAAATAACAGGAATCCGGCGATCAGAATTTTTTGAAATTTGCCCAGAACACCGATGTGTTTTAAAATGTTCTCGTACTTCATTGTGTTGTAGAGAGGGTGTATGGATACCTTACTGGTTTAAAACAGCCTGTTTCCCCGTAGTTTTTTAGAGGTAATTGCGGTAGTGGTGAATGCATGCGTAGATATAACCTATCCACAGTTGTCAATAAATAAAACCTGGTAAAGTGCACTGAAGCCCCCATATGGTAGTTTGTATACCAGCACAGAGGCGGGACACACCTTCCCCCGTTGAACGTATAGTGTAATAAGTTTGCTAACACGCTCCAACGCTCCAACGACTTCTAAGAAACGGACGTTATACGGTTCAATTAATTCAAAGGGTATTCATGTATTCACATTACATGCTGCTAAGGCACACAGTATCTGCAACTCTAATAGAATAACTTGATGAAGAACTATAAATCTTTTGTAGTTTTGGGCCATTGTGGAAACATAGACTGGCCTTGATTCAGCCGCAAATAATGGGTGCGTTCGTTTAGCTTCCCTGGGTCGACCCCGATGTGGCATATTTTTTTTCCCAGGACGAACGTGGGCACAGAATTATCCCACGTTCGTCCTCGAATCTGGAAAAAAAACCAGACACATCATCACGTGAGCCTTCCCGTGGTGACATCGGTGCACCTCGGGTCAGCCCCAAGTGATCCAATCCACAAGCGGGGCTCTTGGGGCTGACCCGAGGTGCACCGACGTCATCACCACGGGAAGGCTCACGTGATAATGTGGGGTAATTGTGTGCCCACGTTCGTCCTGGAAAAAAATAAAATACGCCAAATCGGGGTCGACCCAGGGAAGCTAAACGAACGCACCCAATGACAAGCCAGCAGAGATCGAGGTAGTAGCCTGAACATGTGACGTCGACAAAGGCTCGTGATGTATGCCAGAGAGTAGCCTCTATAGCCATAAAGCTTGCACAAGGATTTGTCGCTGCTTATTTTTGCATTATTGGTCCTTCTTTCAGACGGAAATTTAACTCGGACTTTAAGTACGTAAACTGCGTCAACCATGGTATTTGTTAAAAAGTGTCAAAAACAGTTTTGTTTCGGAAACTGGTTTCTTGAATGTGATGACTTTGATACTCTCGGTCGGCTACTCAGATCGTTCTGACAATCCTTTTGTTTCACACTTCGCGAGTTCTTTAATTACGTGTTTATGTTCCCTTTACTGTCAATTTGATGTACTGTAATCTTTTTTATCTTCTCGATTACTGGAGGTTTTAAGTAAGTAAATAAATAAATATAACCCTGGTCTCATTTCTACAGGTTTCCCGTGCGTGTGAAATAAACCTGTAAAAATACATTGTAAAAATGACTGTAAAATACAAGTTTTTGGGCAAAAAAATTACAGCAATGCAACGTTTTGGGGTTTGACGGAGTTTTACAGGTAAATAAACGCCAACTTGCTGTTAATTAACTTTACGACGTTTATTTACATATTTTTAACAATGAAACTGTAAATTTAAGTTGTATGCTGTTTTTTCAGGATGGTTTCCGTCAAAATACAGGTTTCCCGTGCGTGTGAAATAAACCTGTAAAAATACACTGTAAAAATGACTGTAAAATACAAGTTTTTGGGCAATAAACTTACAGCAATGCAACGTTTTTGGGTTTGACGGAGTTTTACAGGTCAATAAACGCCAACTTGCTGTTAATTAACTTTACGACGTTTATTTACATAAATTTTTAACAATGAAACTGTAAATTAAGTTGTATGCTGTTTTTTTTTCAGGATGGTTTCCGTCAAAATACAGGTTTCCCGTGCGTGTGAATAAAAACCTGTAAAAATACACTGTAAAAATAACTGTAAATACAAGTTTTTGGGCATTTAAATTACAGCAATGCAACGTTTTTTGGTTTGACGGAGTTTTACTGGTAAATAAACGCCAACTTGCTGTTAATTAACTTTACGACGTTTATTAACATATTTTTAACAATGAAACTGTAAATTTAAGTTGTATGCTGTTTTTTCATGATCGTTTCCGGCAAAATACAGGTTTCCCGTGCGTGTGAAAAAAAACCTGTAAAAATAACCGTAAAATACAAGTTTTTTGGCAATAAAATTACAGCATGGCACCGTTTTTTGATCTGACGGAGTTTTGCAGGTAAATAAACGCCAACTTGCTGTTAATTAACTTTACGACGTTTATTTACATATTTTTAACAATGAAACTGTAAATTTAAGTTGTATGCTGTTTTTTTCAGGATCGTTTCCGGCAAAATACAGGTTTCCCGTGCGTGTGAAAAAAAACCTGTAAAAATACAAGTTTTTTGGCAATAAAATTACAGCATGGCAACGTTTTTCGGTCTGACGGAGTTTTGCAGGTAAATAAACGCCAACTTGCTGTTAATTAACTTTACGACGTTTATTTACATATTTTTAACAATGAAACTGTAAATTTAAGTTGTATGCTGTTTTTTTCAGGATCGTTTCCGGCAAAATACAGGTTTCCCGTGCGTGTGAAAAAAAAACCTGTAAAAATACACTGTAAAAATAACCGTAAAATACAAGTTTTGGGGCAATAAAATAACAGCATGGCAACGTTTTTTTGGTCTGACGGAGTTTTGCAGGTAAATAAACGCCAACTTGTTGTTAATTAACTTTACGACGTTTATTTACATATTTTTTACAATGAAACTGTAAATTTAAGTTGTATGCTGTTTTTTCAGGATCGTTTCTGGCAAAATACAGGTTTCCCGTGCGTGTGGAAAAAAAAAACACTGTACAAATTAACGTTTTTTGGCAATAAAATTACAGCATGGCAACGTGTTTTGGGTCAAACGGAGTTCTGTAAGTAAGTAAACGCCAACTTACTGTTAATTAACTTTACGACGTTAATTAACACACTTTTTACCCTGTAACTGTAAATTTAAATTGTATGCTGTTTTTCAGGATCAATTCCGTAAACATAAAATGTTTTATATAACACCCAAGCAGATCCTTGCCATTTGATTGGAGGACTGTCCGTCACGTGGTAGCAAATAAAAGTACCATTGCACGCTGAGTCACTCACCGTGCTTTTTCGTTCCATCCGAAAAGTACCATTGCACGCTGGCACGCTGCCAGCGTGCAATGGTACTTTTCGGATGGAACGAAAAAGCTGAGTAAAAACATCACTGCGTGCGCGTTGTCTTCGGTAACGCAGCAAGGCATATTAGTAAAATTACTAGCATTCGTCTTCTACAATTAAAAATTGGAGGCCTACGCTTTGTTTGTTTTGAAAATTGTATCTTTCAATCAAAATGACAAATATCTACTTGGATGTTATATAAAACAAATAATGAATGTTTTTCATTCGTGCAATGGTGCGAATATGTTCATTCGTTGAAAGCTGGAATGTTCCATTCAACTCGGCTCCGCCTCGTTGAATAGAACATTCCATCTTTCAACTCATGAACATATTTGCACCATTGCACTCATAAACATTCATTATGTGTATACTATTCAACGAGGCGGAGCCGAGTTGAATGGAACATTCCAGCTTTCAACGAATGAACATTTCGCACCATTGCACGAATGAAAAACATTCATTATTTGTTTTATATAACATCCAAGTAGATCTTTGTAATTTTGATTAAAAGATACAACTTTCAAAACAAACAAAACGTAGGCCTACAATTTTTAATTGTAGAAGCCGAATGTTAAGTACTACCTTGCAATAACACTGCTGCGTTACCAAAGACACGCGCACGCAGTGATATGTGTTTACTCAGCCTTTTCGTTCCATCCGAAAAGTACTATTGCACGCTGGCAGCGTGCAATGGTACTTTTCGGATGGAACGAAAAAGCACGGTGAGTGACTCAGCGTGCAATGGCACTTTTATTTGCTATCACGTGACGGACAATCCTCCAATCAAATGGCAAGGATCTGCTCGGGTGTTATATACCATGGGCTAAATTTGGGAAACTAGACGAGAAGCGGGCGCGCATGATGAGCTGTCAACCGTTGCTCTCTTCCTTTCACGTGAACTGTCGAATCCTGAGCTGAAGTACTGTACTGAGAATTGTGTCAAACAGCAGAATCATTGCTGCTTAAGGTATTATTAAATCATTCCATTCATATTGTACGTGTAGCTTAGAATTATACGTTGTTGATGTTGGCAAAATTGGAAAGGTGTTTTGTTGTTTACTTCTTTTTTAGAATTAACGAAATCATTGATAACTTTAATTAAAACAAAATAGCCCCGGTAGCGTCATGTCCGTTGACGTTGTATGTTAGTTAGTTTATGTCACGTTTTCTCTGTGCAGACGACAATCTTGCACAAAAAACCTCCAGTATCCTATGCTAATGTATGTACAGTACCTTAACTATGTGTACAGTACACATTTAAACCCAAAAAGATCAAAAACATGTACAACAGGACTGTTTGTCATGTCTGTGGTACACAATGTGACAGTATCAAAGCGTACATACGACATTATCAAGTACATAGACATGATCGAAATATGCGATTTCCTTGTTGTGTGTCGGGTTGTCAAAAAACGTATTTCACATACAAAGGTCTCATTTCTCATATTGAAAGACACCAGCAACTTACGAAGGAAGAAAACAATAATAGGTACAGAGATGCTGGTGTACTTTTCCGGTGTCCACTTGATTTCTGTCAGCATGAATGTTCCGATATTCAGGAGCTACTTGCTCATTTAAGAAGCCATATTACAAGTGGTTTGAATGTACCTTGTCCATTTGAAGATTGTACTGAAACATTCACAAATAAAAAGTCTTTCTCTTCTCACTTATCGCGGTATCACAGAAACTACTCGGCTCATAATGTGAACCAAACATTAATTGTTGACCAAAATGTCAACTTCAATGTTGATGATAATCCATGCCATGATGGAGCAGGTACATCCACATTTACTGAGCCTGAAGACACAGTTGATGGTGATGACAATGATCATGAAGATGACGATGATCCTGGAGTATCTGTGGCTGACTTTACCAAGAGTATTGCACTATTTCTGCTCAAATTATATTCAAAGTTCCTAGTTCCAAAGAACACTATTCAAATGATAGTGGAAGAGATGCACGATTTGTTTGAACTAAGTTGTGAGAGCGCCAAGAAGCATGTTCAGTGTATGCTTGAAAAAGCAGGTACCAACTGTTCCATTTCAAATCATGTGCTAGCTGGTAACATTTTAGATGCCATATCCGAATTGAGTTGGGCTTTGGATCCATCCAATCATTTTAAGTCCCCATTGTGTGGTGCGCTTCGATCAAAACACTGTAGGAATTGCTACTACAAAAAAGAGTTTGATTTTGTGAAGCCTGTTGAAATCAAATTGGGAGTAGACTCTGAGGGACTGGGCGAGTCTATAAGGGTGCACCCCACTATTTAGGAGAAGAAAACAGAGCGTCGAGCCCATTATAATTGTATACACCCTTTAAACTATTCTACATTAAACATTATCTGAGAGCCCCCAATAGGGTTTCAGAGACAAATCCCAACAGGGGACTTTTGGGACGCTAGGTGGCAGCAGACTTACCAGGTAAAATCCATTGTTTTCGGTAATGAGCGCATGCTCAGAACTACGTAACCCTGGAATTTACCTGATAAGTCTGCTGCCACCTAGCGTCCCAAAGTCTCCCATTGTGACCTGTTGACTTCCAACTTGATGTATTTTGGATGACATTTGGCCCTAAAAATGGTCCTATTTGCTGAGAGGTGTAGGGATATACTTTTCAAGATTGATGCTTGGAGGAACCCTACGGGGGCCAAGGACTCCCTTTATAAAATTGAGCAGAGGATTAAAGTTCAAGTGTCAATGAATAATGTTCTTTATACTGTACAAACTTTGAGACTTCTAAATATATTTTCGTCTGTTTTTGACTGTCGCATTTTTCACTGTATGCTGTGTGAGCTTATTAAGTGGTTGCACCCACAACTCTGGAGTGAAAGAAACCAGATGTGTGTGAGAGAGATATCTCTTATCCAGTAAATCGTGTTGCGATATCGGCGACTACGCCAACAAAATGAACGCTTCGAATCGAGACTAATTCACATGCACTGCCCTTGTTCTTCGGTTTTCATATGCTTGCAATTAAGCTCAAATTAAAGGAATCTTTGGATTTATTACAAGCCAGGTAATTACAACGGGATGCATTGTTGAGTCAGCCATGACCTTTGGAACACAACAAGGCACAAAAGAAGTATTAAAGTCACCAACCTGTTATTTAAAGACACTGGACACTAGTTTGGTAAAATGTCAAAGACCAGTCTTCTCACCTGGTGTATCTGCATATTATGCATAAAATAACAAACCTGTATTATTTTTAACTCAATTGGTCAGCCGAGTTGCGAGATAATAACGAACGAAAAAATGGCCTTGTCACACGAAGTTGTGTGCTTTCAGATGCTTGATTTCGAGACCTCAAATTCTAAATCTGAGGTCTCGAAATCAAATTCGTGGAAAATTACTTCTTTCTCGAAAACTACGTCACTTCAGAGGGTGCTGTTTCTCACGATGTTTTATACTATCAACCTCTCCCCATTACTTGTATTCAAGAAAGGTTTTATGCTTATAACTATTTTGAATAATTACCAATAGTGTCCACTGCCTTTAGGGCAGTGGACACCATTGGTAACTACTCCAAATAATTATCGTCATAAAACCTTTCTTGATTAGGCAAATTAAAAAGTACAATTATTTGTGACTGGTATTTCTTCTTATAGCAGTTTGGTAATTATACTCAAAATAATTACAATCATAACCTACTTGTTAAACTGCAAAAAGCACATGGTAAGTGCGGATTTTTCTTGAGAAAGTTTTTATGTCTGGAGACAGGTAATACGTTTGTTGCTTTGGCTGTTAAAGGCAGTGGACACTATTGGTGATTGTCAAAGACCAGTCTGCTCACTTTATATCAACATTATACATAAATTAATAATAACAAACCTGTGAAAATTTGAACTCAATCGGTCATCGAAGTTGCGAGATAATAATGACAGAAAAAACACCCCTGTCACACGAAGTTGTGTGCTTTCAGATGCTTGATTTCAAGAACTCAAGTTCTTTAAATCCGAGGTCTCGAAATCTACTTCGTGGAAAATATTACTTCTTTCTTGAAAACTACGTCGTCAGAGGGGAGCCGTTTCTCACAATGTTTTAAACTATCAACAGCTCCCCATTACTCGTTACCAAGTAAGGTTTTATGTTAATAATTATTTTGAGTATGTGCCAATAGTGTCGACTGCCTTTATTGGGGAAAATTTGCTACACACATGAGTCGGTGAAATTCAAGAGGCGCAGGCAGGATGGAAGTTTGTGACAAAAAGTTATTGCTTTATTTTAGGCGTATTTGCAACGGTCTCCTTCACTTGTCTGCTCTCGCCGAATGCCAGTTAAAAGAATTGCAAGCGAATCTAGAATTAGAAACTTCAAACCAAAAACAATTCGCTAATCCCCCAGCAGCAACTTACTAAAATAACTGTTTTTTTATTGTTATGTAAAATTACCCAAGTGGTTAAAAATAATAAAATGCATTTGAGGACACACATGGTAAGACAACTTCAACATAAACATTTTTCAACATAAACATAGCGAGGGGCAATTTTCCAGCATTATCATGGTTAAATGATCATGATATAATAATATTATTTCTTTGTTTTTTTTTTGCATCTTTGTGAGTGACAACTTTTGTAACGGTTCTATAATGATTATTAATAGTAGTATTTGGAAGGGATTTCTCGTGGTGTGGTTCGTATTTTGGGATATTGTTTGTTTAATTAAATGGTTTTATCCTGTTGCGCTTGGTATTTTCATAGAGTGGTATTTTTAACCAGAATTAATGAAAATCATCCAGCAAGTGCATCAATTAACCATCTAATGCAGGCTCATTAACTTTACGCGGGAGACTCTACAATCCGCCGACAGAGGGCGCGATTCCTATTAAAATACTTAGTCAGATACCCTAAACCAAATTCAACGCTGAACGTATAGATGAAGTCGAGCTTGATAAATCACGTGTGTCCCATTCAGAAACGCATGCGGTATCAGAATTTCTCAAAAACATGGATGGAGAGGAGTGACTTGCTTCTTCGAGAGAATTTTGCCCGCATTTGGCTCCATTTTACCGTTTCCTGAAAAAGAAACGGTAGTTATGAAGTGCAAGACATGTGCTCACAAAGTAAATGCAAAAAGTAAGTTTGGAATATATATATATTGTGGAAACCGGAGCTTGTAAAGTTGTGTGTGATGATAACCCCCTTGACTTGTGCGTTATTTATGAAAGGGGTAGGCGGGGTCCGGACGTGGTCAAGGAGGCGGTGTGGGAGGAGGCTGGTGCATGATCGCAACACTCAGACTTTGAATATTAAACACATTAATGCAAATTCAGCTCAATGACTTTGAGTCTGATGATGTAAATGACCTGTGACTGATAATTTGCAGTTGACAAAAAATATTGACAATTTTTTTTTAGGATATAAAAATTACATTTCTTTCACACAAAATGTAACACTTGTGTAAAGTTGTTTTTATTAATATTATCAGTGATTTTTTTTTCTTTGTATCACTCAGCGATGACCGCATATTTTATATCACTACCAATTAATAGCACAGACAGCATTTTTTGAATGAATGAAAAGTCACTTATTGTCTTCTTTCTCATTACAGCTGCATTACATGGTGTGGTCTATCATTCATACCTGCGTGTCAACTCTCACAAGAATGTTGAAGGTCGTCAGGAGGTCGTCGACCAGAAAGACCTAGGACCACTGGTGAGTGAAACACTGGAGTTTTATCTTACATGTCTTAGGAATTGTTCAAATTGTTTAGGTTTATATCTTGATGTTTGTACATTATTGTTGTTTAGTTGCCCTAGTTGCGATAATCGTAACCCTCCATCCTCCCGACGGTCGGAGACCGGAGGGTTACGACACAAGACTGAGGAAAAGTTTCCGTATGGCGCCACCACTTTTTCATTCGATATAAAATAATATAGGAACTTATTTACCTGATTGATATATCCCTTTTTTGTAAAAATGAGTGAAAAAGTGGTGGCGCCATACGGAAAGTTGTCCCAAGACTGATATTATCGGTGTAACTAGCAGTTTTGACCAGTTTTTGCCAGACTCGTGATCAGATTCGTCCTTTTTTTCCACTTTCCAAAATCATGACAGACATTCTAAACACATGGAGTTGATCTTTATTGTATGACAACGTCATCTGGAACCCTTAAAACAACATCATGAAAATATTTGGCAGAAAAAACGACAAAAACTTACCAAAAGACTGACCGAATATATCCATAATCCATAGCGGGGCCAACTAGTGATTTTGAACGTCGCACTTGCTTGGCAACAACCAATCAGCGTGACCCAACCAAACACGCATCTGGACGAGCCATGGCTGTCGTATGTGTATCGGCCATTCCAGCTTGCAAACTCACCGCCTGTGTGTGTAAGCACCGATCCCATAGTTTGTTGATGTATCGAAATCTTTACCTTGGATGGATTCATAGCTACTGTGACAGGGTTTTGCTTCTTTCTGTTTTCTAAGCAAGTAGAACCAATAAACCTATTTTGCTGAAACTTTCACGGTTTTATTTCATCTTTCTAACCATTTGTGAAATCGATCCCAGGATGGTTAGGGTCAAAGGTTCATTTTTCATGTAAAAGTAATTTTTTTATATATTTTGTTATATTTACAGGCATCAAGAGATTGAGTACTCCTGAAGAGAATCAACATCTTCGGATCAGTCTACACTTATAGATCTCAAGACAAGAGCTCACTGGAACAAGGAGATGAAATCACCACCGGGGACGAGGACAACGATGACGACCTGATGCCACAGAGATGTCTTACTGATGAGGAGGCCGATTTTTTGACTGGTTTATTCATTGAAAAATGCGCCACTTCATATAAGGTGATTTATACGTTTTGAAAAACAAGCCCCCAACTATTTGGTTTTATATTTTGAACTCTGAAAACAGAAGAGCAAAAATTCAGTGACAAAGGGTTCGCCACCCGTAAGGAAACCCCTGGCCGATTTTTTAACTGTGTTTGATTGAAAATTGCGCTACTTCAAATTGAAAGTTGGCATTTAAATTTTGAAAAATAACGTAAACCCCTCCAAATATTTTGATATACAAATATTAGGTTCGTTTTATTTCAGAGGTTTCATTTTTTACCTGTGAAAACAGAGGAGCAAAAATCAGTGACAGTCTGTAAGGAAATCCCTGGCCAATTATTTTTTAAATGTTTTTGGAAAAAGCAAACATAGTTTGTTGATGTATCAAAATCTTTACCTTGGATGGATTCATAGCTACTGTGACAGGGTTTTGCTTCTTTCTGTTTTCTAAGCAAGTAGAACCAATAAACCTATTTTGCTGAAACTTTCACGGTTTTATTTCATCTTTCTAACCATTTGTGAAATCGATCCCAGGATGGTTAGGGTCAAAGGTTCATTTTTTATGTAAAAGTAATTTTTTTATATATTTTTTTATATTTACAGGCATCAAGAGATTGAGTACTCCTGAAGAGAATTAACATCTTCGGATCAGTCTACACTTATAGATCTCAAGACAAGAGCTCACTGGAACAAGGAGATGAAATCACCACCGGCGACGACGACAACGATGGATCTGATGCCACAGAGATGTCTTACTGATGAGGAGGCTGATTTTTTGACTGGTTTATTCATTGAAAAATGCGCCACTTCATATAAGGTGATTTGTAAGTTTTGAAAAACAAGCCCCCTACTATTTGGTTTTATATTTTGAACTCTGAAAACAGAAGAGCAAAAATTCAGTGACAAAGGGTTCGCCACCCGTAAGGAAACCCCTGGCCGATTTTTTTACTGTGTTGGATTGAAAATTGAACCACTTCAAATTGAAATTTAACATTTGGTAAGTTTTGAAAAATAACAGGAAACCCCTCCAAATATTTTGATACACAAATAGGTTCGTTTTATTTCAGAGGTTTCATTTTTTACCTGTGAAAACAGAGGAGCAAAAATCAGTGACAGTCTGTAAGGAAATCCCTGGCCAATTATTTTTTAAATGTTTTTGGAAAAAGCAAACATAGTTTGTTGATGTATCAAAATCTTTACCTTGGATGGATTCATAGCTACTGTGACAGGGTTTTGCTTCTTTCTGTTTTCTAAGCAAGTAGAACCAATTAACCTATTTTGCTGAAACTTTCACTGTTTATTTCATCTTTCTAACCATTTGTGAAATCGACCCCTGGATGGTTAGGGTCAAAGGTTTATTGTTTTATGTAAAAGTAATTTTTTTATATATATTTTTATATTTACAGGCATCAAGAGATTGAGTACTCCTGAAGAGAATCAACATCTTCGGATCAGTCTACACTTATAGATCTCAAGACAAGAGCTCACTGGAACAAGGAGATGAAATCACCACCGGGGACGAGGACAACGATGACGACCTGATGCCACAGAGATGTCTTACTGATGAGGAGGCCGATTTTTTGACTGGTTTATTCATTGAAAAATGCGCCACTTCATATAAGGTGATTTATACGTTTTGAAAAACAAGCCCCCAACTATTTGGTTTTATATTTTGAACTCTGAAAACAGAAGAGCAAAAATTCAGTGACAAAGGGTTCGCCACCCGTAAGGAAACCCCTGGCCGATTTTTTAACTGTGTTTGATTGAAAATTGCGCTACTTCAAATTGAAAGTTGTCATTTAAATTTTGAAAAATAACGTAAACCCCTCCAAATATTTTGATATACAAATATTAGGTTCGTTTTATTTCAGAGGTTTCATTTTTTACCTGTGAAAACAGAGGAGCAAAAATCAGTGACAGTCTGTAAGGAAATCCCTGGCCAATTATTTTTTAAATGTTTTTGGAAAAAGCAAACATAGTTTGTTGATGTATCAAAATCTTTACCTTGGATGGATTCATAGCTACTGTGACAGGGTTTTGCTTCTTTCTGTTTTCTAAGCAAGTAGAACCAATAAACCTATTTTGCTGAAACTTTCACGGTTTTATTTCATCTTTCTAACCATTTGTGAAATCGACCCCAGGATGGTTAGGGTCAAAGGTTCATTTTTTATGTAAAAGTAATTTTTTTATATATTTTTTTATATTTACAGGCATCAAGAGATTGAGTACTCCTGAAGAGAATTAACATCTTCGGATCAGTCTACACTTATAGATCTCAAGACAAGAGCTCACTGGAACAAGGAGATGAAATCACCACCGGCGACGACGACAACGATGGATCTGATGCCACAGAGATGTCTTACTGATGAGGAGGCTGATTTTTTGACTGGTTTATTCATTGAAAAATGCGCCACTTCATATAAGGTGATTTGTAAGTTTTGAAAAACAAGCCCCCTACTATTTGGTTTTATATTTTGAACTCTGAAAACAGAAGAGCAAAAATTCAGTGACAAAGGGTTCGCCACCCGTAAGGAAACCCCTGGCCGATTTTTTTACTGTGTTGGATTGAAAATTGAGCCACTTCAAATTGAAATTTAACATTTGGTAAGTTTTGAAAAATAACAGGAAACCCCTCCAAATATTTTGATATACAAATAGGTTCGTTTTATTTCAGAGGTTTTATATTTTACCTGTGAAAACAGAGAGCAAAAATCAGTGACAGTCTGTAAGGAAATCCCTCGCCAATTATTTTTAAATGTTTGGGGAAAAAGCAAACATAGTTTGTTGATGTATCAAAATCTTTACCTTGGATGGATTCATAGCTACTGTGACAGGGTTTTGCTTCTTTCTGTTTTCTAAGCAAGTAGAACCAATTAACCTATTTTGCTGAAACTTTCACTGTTTATTTCATCTTTCTAACCATTTGTGAAATCGACCCCTGGATGGTTAGGGTCAAAGGTTTATTGTTTTATGTAAAAGTAATTTTTTTATATATATTTTTATATTTACAGGCATCAAGAGATTGAGTACTCCTGAAGAGAATTAACATCTTCGGATCAGTCTACACTTATAGATCTCAAGACAAGAGCTCACTGGAACAAGGAGATGAAATCACCACCGGCGACGACGACAACGATGGATCTGATGCCACAGAGATGTCTTACTGATGAGGAGGCTGATTTTTTGACTGGTTTATTCATTGAAAAATGCGCCACTTCATATAAGGTGATTTGTAAGTTTTGAAAAACAAGCCCCCTACTATTTGGTTTTATATTTTGAACTCTGAAAACAGAAGAGCAAAAATTCAGTGACAAAGGGTTCGCCACCCGTAAGGAAACCCCTGGCCGATTTTTTTACTGTGTTGGATTGAAAATTGAACCACTTCAAATTGAAATTTAACATTTGGTAAGTTTTGAAAAATAACAGGAAACCCCTCCAAATATTTTGATATACAAATAGGTTCGTTTTATTTCAGAGGTTTTATATTTTACCTGTGAAAACAGAGGAGCAAAAATCAGTGACAGTCTGTAAGGAAATCCCTGGCCAATTATTTTTTAAATGTTTTGGGAAAAAGCAAACATAGTTTGTTGATGTATCAAAATCTTTACCTTGGATGGATTCATAGCTACTGTGACAGGGTTTTGCTTCTTTCTGTTTTCTAAGCAAGTAGAACCAATAAACCTATTTTGCTGAAACTTTCACGGTTTTATTTCATCTTTCTAACCATTTGTGAAATCTACCCCAGGATGGTTAGGGTCAAAGGTTTATTGTTTTATGTAAAAGTAATTTTTTTATATATATTTTTATATTTACAGGCATCAAGAGATTGAGTACTCCTGAAGAGAATTAACATCTTCGGATCAGTCTACACTTATAGATCTCAAGACAAGAGCTCACTGGAACAAGGAGATGAAATCACCACCGGCGACGACGACAACGATGGATCTGATGCCACAGAGATGTCTTACTGATGAGGAGGCTGATTTTTTGACTGGTTTATTCATTGAAAAATGCGCCACTTCATATAAGGTGATTTATAAGTTTTGAAAAACAAGCCCCCAACTATTTGGTTTTATATTTTGAACTCTGAAAACAGAAGAGCAAAAATTCAGTGACAAAGGGTTCGCCACCCGTAAGGAAACCCCTGGCCGATTTTTTAACTGTGTTTGATTGAAAATTGCGCTACTTCAAATTGAAATTTAACATTTGGTAAGTTTTGAAAAATAACAGGAAACCCCTCCAAATATTTTGATATACAAATAGGTTCGTTTTATTTCAGAGGTTTTATATTTTACCTGTGAAAACAGAGGAGCAAAAATCAGCGACAGTCTGTAAGGAAATCCCTGGCCAATTATTTTTAAATGTTTGGGGAAAAAGCAAACATAGTTTGTTGATGTATCAAAATCTTTACCTTGGATGGATTCATAGCTACTGTGACAGGGTTTTGCTTCTTTCTGTTTTCTAAGCAAGTAGAACCAATTAACCTATTTTGCTGAAACTTTCACGGTTTTATTTCATCTTTCTAACCATTTGTGAAATCGA